>NW_010365444.1:10922-15769 GCF_000414095.1 Morus notabilis
CGTCAGTGCTTGGACCACTACCAGCGCTAAAAGACAAACTGCGCCAGCTTGCTAATTTTTGGCTGCTCCTGCTTTTGCTGCGACTTTGCTGCAGCAATGCTATGGCATTGGGGGCATTTCAGCATTTGTGTTTTCCACCGTGCTTTTCTCACCAAAAGCCTACGTCAGCACCTCCTGTGGACATCATGCACTAAGTTCCCAGGGTCAATGCAATGAGTTGAAATGAGGAATAACTTCAAAATATAGCAAGATTTCTCATAAATAACAACTTTCTGCCAGACGGAAAAAAATTAATAAATGCTATTCAAAATACTAACACAAAGGCATTTTACCCGGAGAATATAAACAAATATTAAGCCTAAAAGTATGCTAAATAACTCTATTTCTGTGAGTTATCACACCCCCAAACTTAAGTCATTGCTCGACCTCGAGTAATGCCTAACAACACAAAACAAAACAACAAAACACGATATCTAAACACAAATTTCTGCTTTGGCCGCTGAGCAAGTTGATTCTCCATTCTCCAATAATGCCTCTAGAGTCCCATCTCATTTCCAACCGACTCTTCATCCAATCTCAGATCAATCTGCCATTCTGCCCACTCCACAAATGACATTCCTCTAATAGTGAGTGTGTGAGACCATAGCTAACCATCCTTGTTTCACCTAGGTTGCTTGAATCACGATCCTTGAGCCTAGCTTTTGGTCTAATAAGCTGATTGCTTGACCCCTCTCCTGGTGCTCTAGAGAACCAAACGCCTAAGGCTTTATTCAACCCGTAGTCTACCTCTAAGGGCACTAGGTGGGTGCATACATATAACCCTTTTTGAACTCTTTTTTTTTTTTTTTGTATTTCCTCATGTCACTGCTGCCTTTTTACGCGAATGCCAACATTGGTGATGAAGGCACCCGGTTACTCAACAACGTCACAAACCAGATTTGCTTTTAGCACACTCATATCCCGAACTGCTGTTTGACATAAAAGTACACATGGGGCTCATGTTACTCCTGGTTACTAGGTAGCTCGGAATAGTGGAGTATAGATTTTTTATTTTTTATTTTTTTATTTTTTTTTATTTTTAAGTAGCAAATACACTTCCACCCTTTTTAACATTGATTTACCCTAAAATGTTTGGCCCCCTTGAACTTAGCTTCAAGGGCATCACACAATCAGTTCTATGACCCTAAGCTCTCACAATGACTCAAAACTTCCTAGGCTTTCCAATGGACAACTATGCTATGATCTAACGTGCTAAATTTTACATGATAACATTCATGGAGCTAACGAACCACAGATATCACCAAGATTCAACTCATGCCGAAGTGTTATACAAGCTGAGACTTTTGACACACTGCATTTTTCATTGAATGTCCTTAAACCAACATAACTGCAGCAAGACCAAGCATTTATTCAAATATATTTTTTTATTTTTTTATTTATTTTTTTTTTATAGTAAAAATCAAACTAATATGCTACTAAACAAACAGACTCAATCAACAGGCAATAAACACAAATCTACATAGGCCTGCCAAACACCCCCAAACTTAAAGGAAGTAGTGTCCTCACTGCTTAGGGGAAATGCTGACAAACTACCAAGAACAAACAGATACTAAAAACAACTGAAATAAGACAAAGTAAAAATGGGGCAGAAAATTGATACTCCCTGGGCAGGGTAGGCAGGGTGCCTACCCTGTTACTCCTCTTCTTCTTCCTCTGGGTGGACCGAGGCACTGTCCTCAGAAACAACGGGCTCCAGCACCTCTTCGGGAAATTCAGGGAATGGGAACACCGGCTTGGTGAAGTTTTTCTAAAGAGATTTCTTAAAGGCGTTGTCCCGCTGCTCGGCGTAGGCCCAATATTGCTGCTGCTGCTTATGCATCCGCTGCATCATTTCCATCATCTCAGCCTGCTGAATTTCCTGGAGAGTGATTCGTTGTTCCATCATGCGGAGTGAGCTGATTATTCCTGCATCCTGACCTCTGCTACTCGATTCGGCCGCATGCTCGCTGGTTGCAGCCTACCCCGCCGGGTCTGGCTCCCCATCCTCATCGGAGGACTGCTCAGCTAGAGGTTCTCCTTCCGGCTGATTCTGTGCCAACCGTGCTATGGTCAGGGTGGTGATTGCTCCACGCGAGGACAACGTCTCCTCATGAGGAAATATCAGCGCGCCACTATTTTGACACAGTCCTGAAATGAGTGCGGGAAACCACAAGCTACCTTTAGCCTTTCGAGCACACGTTCGGAGTTCCCTGTTGATTATTTTGCCGACATTGATTGGGCAGCCTGCCAGGACAGAATCCAGTAGTAGCATTCGGTTCTTGGACACTGTGTGTATCTTCGTGGAGGGCAGTAGGCGGGTCTTCAAGAAATGGTACCAAATTCTGCTCTGCGGGGCAAGGCTGCTTCTTTGCACCGTCAAAGCACCCTGCTTGGAGACGCTCCATTTGGTGCCTGGGACATAAAGACGCTCCAGCATGTTGTTTAGCTGAGTTGCATCAATCGCCGCTGCAAACTCAGAGTGCAGATCAACCGAGACCTCTAGCCCATAGAAATGATTTATCGTCTTCGGGTCAACTGGAACCTTAACACCCCGGGGGTACACATGCTGCTGCCCTTCTTGGGTGAAGGAGGCGTAGAACTCTCAGACGAGAGGGACTACTGCGGCCGGCAGGTGAGAACAAAAAGTTCTCCAATTTATGGCATTGATGACCGAAGCTATGCTCTCATCATACCCCATATTAGGGGCGCTCGTCAGTAAGAACCCCTTCTCGGGGTTGAAAGAACGCCGGTAGATGCACTGGTCGTACCGGACTTCCGCCGCTATTGAGGAAAATGTCCGGTAACTAATCTGTGGGTTCCTTGGCACGCACCCATTCTTTTGTTGGCTGGCCTCTTCGTACGCACCATTTCGGGATCGGCAACGGAAGGAGCGGCTCAATCAGAAAAAATTTTAGCCCTAAAGCTGAAATTGAAATTCCGCGCCAAAACTTCTCTTGACGAATCTGAATAGGGGAAAGCCTCTAAGCCTCAACAGTAGAATCAGTGGCGTTGACGGCGCAGGAGAAAGGGATGCCACGGAAACACTTGGTGGGGCTGGTAGGGTTTTTAACTGAAAGGGAAAGTGGAAGTTTTGAATGAAAGTGATAGGGCATGTTGCCCCTTTTTATCCCCCGTATTTCTTTTTTTTTTTTTTTTTTTTGAAACATTGCTACAGCAAAATTTTTTATTGAGAAAAATTTTGCTGCAGCAAAATTCTGGACTTAGCCCTCCCTTTTCTTTGAGCTAAAACCTTCCTTTCTCCCGCCAACATTACTTCTGCCCAATGCCTTCCTGGATCATAATCATGTTCTTCACAACAGAAACAAAAAGTCATTACAAAAACTAAAAATCAAAAGACATATAGGAATTAAAAGTATAGGGTTGCCTCCCTCAAGCGCTTGTTTTAACGTCTTCAGCCTGACTCGGCCGCGCTCTTATGCGTCTTGAAGTGAGATGGAGGTTTTCTGGCGAATAATCTCGTCACCCCAGTAGTGCTTTAGTCGCTGGCCGTTCACCTTGAAGGTTCTCCCTGAATCTGCAGCTGCTATCTCTACTGCCCCATGTGGATAGACTTGATGTACCACAAAAGGACCTGACCATCTGGACTTCAGTTTCCCTGGAAACAATTTCAACCTGGAATTGAAAAGTAGAACCTGTTGCCCAACTTCAAACTGTCGAGGAATGATTCTTCTGTCATGCCATTTCTTAGTTTTCTCCTTATATAATTTGGCACTTTCATATGCTAGCAGCCGGAATTCCTCCAGTTCATTCAGCTGCAACAAACGCTTCTCTCCTGCTAAATTGAGGTCCATGTTCAGCTGTTTTACTGCCCAATATGCTCTATGCTCCAACTCCACCGGTAAGTGGCATGCCTTCCCAAAGACTAGGCGGAATGGGGACATTCCCAGCGGTGTCTTGAATGCTGTTCTATATGCCCATAGAGCATCCTCCAATCTTAGCGACCAATCTTTTCTATTTGGGTTGACCACTTTCTCCAAGATGCTCTTTATTTCCCTGTTGGAGACTTCAGCTTGCCCACTGGGTTGTGGGTGGTATGCTGTGGCAATCTTGTGCTTTACTCCATATTTACTCAAAAGGTGCTCAAATTGCTTGCTGCTGAAGTGGGTACCCTCGTCGCTGATGATAGCCCTTGGTGTTCCAAATCGTGTAAGGATGTTTTTATGAAGGAATTTCACGACTACCTTGGAATCGTTTGTTGGAAGTGCTGCTGCCTCCACCCATTTTGAGACATAATCTACCGCCACCAAGATGTACAAGTTTCCAAAAGAAGGAGGAAATGGGCCCATGAAGTCTATGCCCCATACATCAAATAATTCCACCTCCAGAATGTTACTCAACGGCATTTCGTGCCGGCGGGAGATGTTGTCAACACGTTGGCAACTGTCGCATCTTTTTACAAGCTCATGTGCATCCTTAAAGATTGAAGGCCAATAGAATCCAGATTGGAGGACCTTTGCAGTTGTTCTTGTTCCTCCAAAATGCCCTCCATAGGGTGATGAATGGCAATGCTGGAGGATGCTTTGAACTTCTTCCTCAGGGATACATCGTCGCATAACCTGGTCCGCACACTGTTTGTAAAGAAATGGCTCATCCCAATAATAAAATTTAGCATCATGCAAGAACCTTTTCTTCTGTTGACTACTCATTTCAGGCGGAAACAGCCTACTCACTATAAAATTCATGAAGTCTGCATACCAGGGTGCCTTGGCTTGTTGCACAGCTAGAAGTTGCTCATCTAGGAAGGTCTCTCGGATGGGCTCCCTTGGTTCAGTCCCACTTCCCTCCTC
>NW_010365445.1:0-557 GCF_000414095.1 Morus notabilis
AACCCTAAACCCTGAACAGGCCTGAGCCCTAAGGCCTGAACCCTGAGCCCTGAACCCTGAAGCTTGAACCGTGAACCCCAAACCCCAAACACTTAACCCTTAACCCTGAACCCTGAACCCCGAATACTGAACCATGAACCCCGAACCCTGAACCCTGAACCCTGAAAAGTGAACGCTGAACCGTGAACCCTGAACCCTGAACCCTGAGCGCTTAGCCCTGAGCCCTGGCCCTAAGCCCTGAGCCCTGAACCTTGAACCTTGAACCCTGGGCTGAGAGCCCTGAACCCTGAGCCCTGAGCCCTGAACCCTGATCCGTGAACCCTAAACCCTAAACCCCAAACCCCAAACCCCAAACCCCAGACCCTAAACCCCATAACCTAAACCTCAGTCCCTAACCCTAGACCATAAACCCTAGACGCTAAACCCTAAAGCTGAAACCACAAACCCTAAACCCTAAACCCCAAACCCGAAACCCTAAACCCTAAATCCCAATCCGTAAACCCGAAAAACTGAACCCCAAACCCCGAACCCCAAACCCCGTTTCCAGAACCCCGAAC
>NW_010365446.1:0-462 GCF_000414095.1 Morus notabilis
AGGAGTCTAGACAAGCATTTTTTCAAAGGGTATAACTCTAAATCCTTTTGCTTATGTTTTAGTAAAGTTTGAAATGTAGAAATATTCCTCTTAAATTTCCTTATACTTTCTAGTTCCAAGCCAATAACAAATCTTAGAGGAGTTCAAAGTTTTCAAGGGAGAGAGATAGTTCTTCAAGGGTAAGCTCTCAAACTCTTCTCCATTAATTTCTAGCCAACTTTAAGCTTGGATTTGTGGATGTAAATTTGAGGTTCTTGAGGAGATGAGTTGTAATAAGGGTGTGTGAGTTTTATGTTGGTTTTGTGAGTTTTGAGGTTAGCTTGATGTGGTATGTTTATGCTTGATTTAAGTTGCTTATTTTCGGATTAGAGGAAAAAAATTTCCGGTAACTTTGACCACGAAAATGAGAGCCGTAGAGTGAGATTTTTCAATGTTTTAAAGCTTGAACTTATAGCCCTGGAT
>NW_010365447.1:0-1392 GCF_000414095.1 Morus notabilis
TTTTGAATTTTTAAACAAGTTAACAAATATTTAAGTTTGAATAGTCAACGGAAATATGAAAAGGGATACTTTATTTATGATTACCTCATTAAATAAAAACCTTTCTAGGGAAAACCCACTGGAACAAAACCTTGGTAAGGAGAAAAGAGAACAATTAGGATAATTATACATAAGATGTTTACAATATTACTAAAAAAAAGAAAAAAAAACATGAAGATATTATGGGCCTAGATGGGCCGGCCACTCATGAGCCAAGACGGGCCAGCCCATCATGGGCCAAGACAGGCCAGCCCAGCCCAGTATGGCCCATGATTTTTCATGGGCCGTGTCGGGCCGGCCCATGGGCCGATATATGTTGGCCCAGCCCAGTCCACTAATATTTGTGGGCTGGACCGTGCCTTGAATAGTGACGGCCCGTCCTGGCCTGGCCTGTCACTATGGCATGATGGGCATAGGCCAGCATGTTTATGATTTTCCCTATTTTTCATCTTTGAAAAATAAAATAAAATAAAAACGATGTCAAAAAATTTTGAAATTTTTCAGACACGGTCCTTACATTTTTCTGAGCATGCTCGCGAAAACTGACCTCGAATTATGAAAAAAAAATGCTACTGAAAAGTACTAGGCCCATGGGGCGCTTAGGGGCTAGGATAAGTCAAAAATTAACATTTCGTCTTTGAAAAATGAACACATGATTCTAAAATTAACATTTTTTATGAATATTCTATTTTTTATGATTTTCTCTACTTTTCGTCTTTGAAAAATAAAATAAAAATGATGTCAAAGCATTTTAAAATTTTGTAGACACGATCCTTACATTATTCTGAGAATGCCTACAAAAAATGGCATCGAATTGTGAAAAAGAAAACGCTGCCAAAAAGTACACGGCCCGCGTAGTGCGGTGCCAGGTGGCCGGGATGACTTAAAAATTAACATTTTTATTTATGTTTCACATATTAAAATTAATATATGATTTTTAGGAATTAATGCAACAAGCGGCACCATTTCTTGATGATTATTCTATTTTTTAATGATTTTCCCTATTTTTTGTCTTCGAAAAACAAAATAAAATAAAAAATGATGTCAAAAAGTTCTAAAATTTTACTAAGATGATCCTTACATTATTCTAAGGATGCGTGCTAAAAATGGCATCAAATTATGAAAAAAGATAACGTTGCCAAAAAGTCTCCCACTGGCGTAGTGAGGCGCCCAGGGGCTGGGTGTTGGGAATAGTGTCCTAGAAGCATGAGATGTAAAAGGATATTTATTATTTATTTAATAAAATAGTTTATTCATCATTTTATGTGCATATATTTATGAATATTTTATGAATATCAAATAAAATTCCTTGATTATTTATGTAACCTTAAACATGGTATATAAGTGTTGTAT
>NW_010365447.1:1413-1578 GCF_000414095.1 Morus notabilis
AATTTAATTAAAGTTTGGAATCTTTAATTAAAACATTATTAATACATGTCATTCCCATTTAGAATGGAACGGTGTTATCCGCACTGTTAATATGGCGAGATATTGAATGAGTGTATTTCGCATAATGAGATTATGTGGAACATGGACGCAGACACAATATGAATT
>NW_010365447.1:3137-15713 GCF_000414095.1 Morus notabilis
AATATTCTATTTTTTGTGATTTTCTATATTTTTTACGTTGTAAAAATAAAATAAAATATAATAAAAATGACTTCATAGAATTTTATGGACACGATAAATGTGCCTCTAAAAAAGAGACAAAACGACAAAAAAACATTCACAAACAAAATGACATGTCGTTTTGACAAAAAGGGGAAAATTTTCACAAACAAAATGACATATCGTTATTAAATGCATCAAAATGACATGTTTTTTCATGATAAAAAAATCCACAAACGACATGTCATTTTGTGAAAAAGACAAGAATCTTTCAGCAACAAAATGACATGTCATTTTTTACCGATGTCTCAAAACGACGTCGTTTTGTCAAAAATAACACAAAACTTTCAGGCACGAAACAACATGTCATTTTTTCCACAAAACCACAAAGTGTCGCCTACAAAATGATATTTCTTTTTCACAAAAAAACCTACAAAACGACATTACGTTTTGATAAAAAATTTCACAAAAAAAGGACATGTCATTTTTTGATGAATATTCTATTTTTTGTGATTTTCTATATTTTTTACGTTTGAAAAATAAAATAAAATATAATAAGAATGACTTCATAAAATTTTAAGGACACGATCAGTGTGCCTACCAAAAAGAGACAAAATGACAAAAAAAACATTCACAAACAAAATGACATGTCGTTTTGACAAAAAGGGGAAAATAAAAAACATATAGTTATTAGATGCATCAAAAAGACATGTTTTTTCATGATAAAAAAAATCCACAAAAGACCTGTAATTTTGTGAACAAGACAAGAATCTTTTAGCAACAAAATGACATGTCATTTTTTACCGATGACTCAAAACGACGTCGTTTTGTCAAAAATAACAAAAAACTTTCAGGCACGAAACGACACGTCTTTTTTTATATGATGAGAAATTATCTCGTTTTCCACAAAACCACGAAAAAGTGTCACCTACAAAATGACATGTCATTTTGACGAAAAAAAAAACCTACAAAACAACATTGCGTTTTGACAAAAAATTTCACAAAAAAGGGACATGTCGTTTTTCTTGATGCATCAAAACGACGTTGTTTTGGTAAAAACAAGAAAATACTTTCACGAGCAAAAAGATATGTCATTTTTCTGCTCATGACAAAAACGACGCCGTTTTGACAAAACCACAAAAATTCTATTTTTTTATGATTTTCTGTATTTTTCGTCTTTGAAAAAAATAATAAAAGAAAAATGACGTCAAAACATTCTAAAATCTTGCAGAAAAGATCCTTACGTTTTGCTGAGTATGCCTACAAAAAATCACCTCAAATTATGAAAAAATAAAACGCTACCAAAAAACCCGCCCAGTGGGTCTTCCAAAGGCCGGGATGGATCAAAAATTGATATTTTTATTAATGCTTTACATTCTTAAAATTAATATATGATTTTTATGAATTAATGCAATAAGTGGCGCTATTTTTTGACGAATATTCTATTTTTTATGATTTTCTATATTTTTCATCTTCAAATACAATAAAATAAATATGATGTCAAAAAATTCTGAAATTTTACATACACGATACTTACATTTTTCTTAGCATGCTTGTAAAAAATGGCCTTGAATTATAAAAAAGAAAACGCTGCCAAAAAACACTGGGGCTGTATTTATGTTTCATATTCTAACATTAATATATGAATTTTAGGAATTAATGCAACAAGCGGTGCCATTTTTTGATGAATATTCTATTAAAACGACACGTCTTTTTTTATATGATGAGAAATGATCTCGTTTTCTACAAAACCACGAAAAAGTGTCACCTACAAAATGACATGTCATTTTGACAAAAAAAAAAAAAAACCTACAAAACAACATTGCGTTTTGACAAAAAATTTCACAAAAAAGGGACATGTCGTTTTTCTTGATGCATCAAAACGACGTTGTTTTGGTAAAAACAAGAAAATACTTTCACGAGCAAAAAGATATGTCATTTTTCTGCTCATGACAAAAACGACGCCGTTTTGACAAAACCACAAAAATTCTATTTTTTTATGATTTTCTGTATTTTTCGTCTTTGAAAAAAATAATAAAAGAAAAATGACGTCAAAACATTCTAAAATCTTGCAGAAAAGATCCTTACGTTTTGCTGAGTATGCCTACAAAAAATCACCTCAAATTATGAAAAAATAAAACGCTACCAAAAAACCCGCCCAGTGGGTCTTCCAAAGGCCGGGATGGATCAAAAATTGATATTTTTATTAATGCTTTACATTCTTAAAATTAATATATGATTTTTATGAATTAATGCAATAAGTGGCGCTATTTTTTGACGAATATTCTATTTTTTATGATTTTCTATATTTTTCATCTTCAAATACAATAAAATAAATATGATGTCAAAAAATTCTGAAATTTTACATACACGATACTTACATTTTTCTTAGCATGCTTGTAAAAAATGGCCTCGAATTATAAAAAAAGAAAACGCTGCCAAAAAACACTGGGGCTGCGCAGTGGGCCCTCAGGCACCATGATGAGTCAAAAGTTAACATTTGTATTTATGTTTCATATTCTAACATTAATATATGAATTTTAGGAATTAATGCAACAAGCGGTGCCATTTTTTGATGAATATTCTATTTTTTATGATTTTCCATATTTCTCGTCTTTAAAAAATAAAATAAAATAAAACGACGTCAAAAAATTCTAATATTTTATAGACACGGTCCCTAAATTATTCTAAGCATGCCTGCAAAAAATGGAATCGAATTATGAAAAAAGAAAACGCTACGAAAATCCCCTGGCCCACGTAGTGGGGTGGCAGGTGGCCAAGATGGGTCAAAAATTCACATTTTTTTATCTTTTACGTTCTAAAATTAATACATGATTTTTAGGAATTAATGCAACAAGCGGCGCTGTTTTTTTTATGAATATTCTATTTTTATGATTTTCTCTATTTTTCATCTTTGAAAAACAAAATAAAATAAAAATAACCTCAAAACATTCTGAAATTTTTAGACACAATCCTCACATTATTCTGAGCGCACCTACAAAAAATTGGAATCGAATTATGAAAAAAGAAAATACTGCTAAAAAACCCCTTGACCGCGTCGTGGGGCGCCAAATGGTTGGGATGTGTCAAAAATTCATATTTTTTATGTGTTCTGCGTTCTAAAATTGATACATGATTTTTTGAAATTAATACAATAAGCGACACCATTTTTTGATGAATATTCTATTTTTTATGATTTTCTCTATTCTTTGTCTTTGAGAAATAAAATAAAACAAAAAAATGTCAAAACATTCTAAAATTTTCCATACACGATCCTTACATTATTCTGAGCATGCCTGTAAAAAATGGCCCCAAATTATGAAAAAGAAAACGCTGTCAAAAAGCACCCGGACCGCGCAGCGGGGCGCCAAGTGGCCGAGATGAGTTAAAGATTAACATTTTTATTTATGTTTCAAATTCAAAAATTGATATATGATTTTTAGGAATTAATGCAACAAGTGACACCACTTTTTTTAGCAATATTCTATTTTTTTATGACATTCTCTATTTTGCGTCCCTGAAAAATAAAATAAAATAAAAGCAACGTAAAAAAGTTCTAAAATTTTACACACACGATCCTTACGTTATTATGAGCATGCCTGTAAAAAATGGCATCAAATTAAGATAAAAGAAAACGTTGTCAAAAAGTCTCCGGCGAGCACATTGGGGCGCCCAGGGGAAGGGATGGGTCAAAAATTTACATTTTTATTTATCCTTTGTGTTCGAAAACTAATATGCGATTATTAAGAATTAATGCAACAAGCGACATCATTTTTTGATGAATATTCCTTTTTTTTTCTGATTTTCCCTACTTTTCGTCTTTGAAAAATAAAATAAAAATGACGTCAAAATGTTCTAAAATTTTGCAGACACGATCCTTTCATTTTTCTGGGCAAGCCTGTAAAAAATAGCCCGAAATTATGAAAAAAAACGCTGCTGAAAAGCACCCCGCTTGCGAAGTGGGGCACCCAAGGGCCAGGATGAGTAAAAAATTAACATTTTTATTTATGTTTCACATTTTAAAATTATTGTTTGAGTTTCAGGAATTAATGCAACAAGGGGCACCATTTTTTGATGAATACTATATTTTTTTTATCATTTTTCCTATTTTTCGTCTTTGAAAAATAAAAGAAAATAAAAACGACATCAAAAAGTTCTGAAATTTTGCTAACACGATTATTACATTATTTTGAGTATGCCTGAAAAAAAATGGAATCGAATTATGAAAAAAGAAAATGCTGCCAAAAAGCCCTCAGGTCGCGCAGTGAGGAACCAAGTGGCCGAGATGGGTTAAAAATTCACATTTTTTTTATCTTTTACGTCCTAAAAGTAGTACATGATTTTTAGTAATTAATGCAACAAGCGGCACTATTTTTTTTTTTTGATGAATATTCTATTTTTTATGATTTTCTCTATTTTTCATCTTTGAAAAATAAAATAAAATAAAAATGACTTTAAAACATTTTGAAATTTTTAGACACGATCCTTGCATTTTTTGTAAGACGCCTCCAAAAAATGGAATCGAATTCTGAAAAAAGAAAATGCTGCCAGAAAACACCTTGACCACGTAGTGGAGCGCCAAGTAGCCGGGGTAGGTCAAAAACTCAAATTTTTTTATATTTTTTCCGTTCTAAAATTGATACATGATTTTTAGAGATAATACAACAAGCGGCACCATTTTTTGATGAATATTCTATTTTTTATGATTTTCTCTATTATTCATCTTTGAAAAATAAAATAAAATAAATGATGTGAAAACAATCTCAAATTTTCCAGACAAGATACATACATTATTCTTAGCAGCCTGCAAAAAAAGGCATCGAATTATGAAAATGAAAATGCTGCGAAAAAGCACCCGGACCGCGCAGTGGAGCACCAAGTGGCCGGGATGAGTTAAAAATTAACATTTTATTTATGTCTCAAATTTGAAAATTAAGATATGATTTTTAGGAATTAATCCAACAAGCGACACCATTTTTTGATGAACATTCTATTTTTCATGATTTTCTCTATTTTTCATTTTTGAAATATAAAATAAAATAAAAATGACGTCAAAACATTCTAAAATTCTACAGACACGATCCTTACATTATTCTACGCATGCCTGCAAAAAATGACCTCGAATTATGAAAAAACAAAACGCTGCCAAAAAACACGTCGCCCGCACTGTGGGGCGCCATGTTGCCGGGATGAGTTAAAATATAACATTTTTATTTGTGTTTTACATTTTAAAATTAATATATGATTTTTTGGAATTAATGCAACAAGCGGCATCATTTTTTGATAAATATTCTTTTTTTTATGATTTTCTCTATTTTTCATCTTTGAAATATAAAATAAAATAAAAACGATGTCAAAACATTATGAAATTTTACATTTGCGGTCCTTACATTATTCAAAGCATGCCTGCAAAAAATGGCCTTGAATTATGAAAAAAGAAAACGCTGCCAAAAAGCACGTGGCCCGCGCAGTGAGGCGCCATGTTGCCGGGATGGGTTAAAACATAACATTTTTATTTGTGTTTCACATTCTAAAATTAATATATGATTTTTAAGAATTAATGCAGTAAGCGGCACCATTTTTTGATGAATGTTCTATTTTTTTTATTTTCTCTATTTTTCGTCTTTAAAAAATGAAATAAAATAAAAACGATGTCAAAACATTCTGAAATTTTATAGACACGATCTTTACATTATTCTAAATATGCCTTCAAACAATGCTCTCGAACTCTGAAAAAACAAAATGCTGGCAAAAAGTACCTGGCCTGCGCAATGGGGCGCCATTTGCCGGGATGAGTTAAAAATTAACATTTTTATTTATGTTTCACATTCAAAAATTAATATGTGATTTCTAGGAATTAATGCAACAAGCAGCACCATTGTTTGATGCATATTCTATTTTTTATGATTTTTCCTATTTTTCATCTTTGAAAAATAAAATAAAATAAAATAAAAATGACCTCAAAAAGTTTTGAAATTTTGCAGACATGATCGTTATATTATTCTGAGCGTGCCTGTAAAAAATGGTATCAAATTAAGAAAAAAGAAAACACTGCCAAAAAGTCTCCGGCTAGCGCAATGGGGCGCCCAAGGGCTGGGATGGGTAAAAAATTTACCCTTTATTTCTCTTTTGTGTTCTAAAACTAATACACAATTGTTAAGAATTACGGCAGCAAACGGCACTATTTTGTGATTAATATATAATTTTTACGAATTAATGCAACAAGCGGCACCATTGTTTCATGCGTATTCTATTTTTTATGATTTTTCCTATTTTTCGTCGTTGAAAAATAAAATAAAATAAAGTAAAAATGACCTCAAAAAGTTCTAAAATTTTGCAGAAACCATCCTTACATTATCCTGAGCATGCTTGTAAAATGGCATCAATTTAAGAAAAAAGAAAACGCTGCCAAAAATCCTCCAGCTAGCGCGATGGGGCGCCCAAGGGCTGGGATGGGTAAAAAATTTACACTTTTATTTATCTTTTGTGTTCTAAAACTAATACACGATTACTAAGAATTAATGCAACAAGAGGCACCATTTTTTAATGAATATTCAATTTTTTTCTAATTTTCTGTATATTTTGTCTTTCAAAAATATAATAAAATAAAGATAACGTCAAAACGTTCTAAAATTTTGCAGAGACGATTGTGACCTTTTTCTGAGCATGCTTGTAAAAAGTAGCCTCAAATTATGAAAAAAAACCACTGCCAAAAAGCACCCCGCTTGCGCAGTGGGGCGCCCAGGGGCCAGGACGAGTTAAAAATTAACATTTTTATCTATGTTTCACATTCTAAAATTAATATATGATTTTTAAGAATTAATGCAGCAAGCGGCACCATTTTTTTATGAATGTCCTATTTTTTCTAATTTTCTCTATTTTTCGTCTTTGAAAAATGAAATAAAATAAAAATGATGTCAAAACATACAGAAATATTATAGACACGACCTTTACATTATTCTGGGCATGCTTGCAAACAATGCTCTCGAACTATGAAAAAACAAAATGCTGCCAAAAAGCACCCAGCCCGCGCAATGGGGCGCCATTTGCCGGGATGAGTCAAAAATTAATATTTTTATTTATGTTTCACATTCTAAAATTAATATATGATTTTTAGGAATTAATGCAGCAAGAGGCACCATTTTTTGATGAATATTCTATTTTTTATGATTTTCTCTATTTGTCGTCTTTGAAAAATAAAATCAAATAAAACAGTTGTTAAAACATTATAAAATTTTACAGAAATGATCCCTACATTATTCTTAGCATCCCTGCAAAAAATGGTCTCAAACAATGAAAAAAGAAAATGCTGCCAAAAAGGACCCGGCCCGCGTAATGCGGCGCCATCTTGCCGGGATGAGTTAAAAATTAACATTTTTATTTATGTTTCACATTCTAAAATTAAAATATGATTTTTAGGAATTAATGCAACAAGCGGCACCATTGTTTGATGCATATTCTATTTTTTATGATTTTCCCTATTTTTCATGTTTGAAAAATAAAATAAAATAAAATAAAAATGCACTCAAAAAGTTTTGAAATTTCTGAGCATGCCTGTAAAAAATGGCATCAAATTAAGAAGAAAGAAAACACTTCCAAAAAGTCTCCTGCTAGCGCAATGGGGCGGCCAGGGCCTGGGATGGGTAAAAAATTTACATTTTTATTTATGTTTTGTGTTCCAAAACTAATAAGCGATTGTTAAGAATTAATGCAGCAAGCGGCACCATTTTGTGATGAATATTCTATTTTTCAATGATTTTCTCTATTTTTCATCTTTACAAACTAAAATAAAACAAAAACGATGTCAAAACACTTTGAAATTTTTGCAGACACGATCATTACATTATTTTGAGCATGCCTGCAAAAAATGGCGTCAAATTATGAAAAAGAAAACGCAGCCAAAAAGCATCCGGACCACGCACAGGGGCGCCAAGTGGCCGAGATGAGCTAAAAATTAACATTTTTACTTATGTTTAATATTCTAAAATTAATATATGATTTTTAAGAATTAATGCAACAGGCGGCACCATTGTTTGATGCATATTCTATTTTTCATGATTTTCCTTATTTTTTGTCATTGAAAAATAAAATAAAATAAAATAAAAATGACCTCAAAAATTTTTGAAATTTTACAGACATGACCCTCAAATTATTCTGAGCATGCCTATATAAAATGGCATCAAATTAAGAAAAAAAAAAAACGATGCCAAAAATTCTCCGGCTAGCGCAATGGGGCGCTCAGGGGCTGGGATAAGTAAAAAATTTATATTTTTATTTATCTTTCGTGTTCTAAAACTAATACGCGATTGTTAAGAATTAATGGAACAAGTGGCACTATTTTTTGAGGAATATTTTTTTTTTCTGATTTTACATATTTTTCGTCTTTGAAAACTAAAATAAAATAAAGATGGCGTCAAAAAGTTCTAAAATTTTGTAGAGACGATCCTTACGTTTTTCTGAACCTGCCTGTAAAAAATAGTCTCGAATTATGAAAAAAAAAAAAACACTGCCAAAAAGCACCCCGCTTGTGAAGTAGGGCGCCCAAGGGCCAGGATGAGTCAAAAATTAACATTTTTATATATGTTTCACATTCTAAAATTAATATTTAAATTCTATGAATAAATGCAACAAGCGGCACCATTTTTTGATGAGTATTATATTTTTTTATGATTTTTCATATTTTTCATCTTTGAAAAATAAAAGAAAATAAAAATGATGTCAAAAAGTTCTGAAATTTAGCAAACACGGTCCTTAAATTATTCTGAGCATGCCTGTAAAAAATGGCATCAAATTAAGAAAAAAGAAAACGCTCCCAAAAAGTCTCCGGCTAGCGCAATGGGGTGCTCAGGGGCTGGGATGGGTCAAAATTGTACATTTTTATTTATCTTTTGTGTTCTAAAACTAATACGCGATTGTTAAGAATTAATGCAACAAGCGGCACCATTTTTTGACGAATATTCTTTTTTTTTCTAATTTTACTATTTTTCGTCTGTGAAAAATAAAATAAAATAAAGATTACTTCAAAAAGTTCTAAAATTTTGCGGAGACGATCCTTACATTTTTCGGAGCATGCGTGTAAAAAATAGTCTCGAATTATGAAAAAAAAAAAACGCTGCCAAAAAGTACCCCGTTTGCGAAGTGGGGTGTCCAGGTGCCAGGATGAGTCAAAAATTAACATTTTTATTTATCTTTCACATTCTAAAATTAATAAATGATTTTTAGCAATTAATGCAACTAGCGGCACCATTTTTTGATGAGTACTATATTTTTTTTATGATTTTTCCTTTTTTCACCTTTGAAAAATAAAAGAAAATACAAACGACGTCAAAAAGTTCTGAAATATTACAGACACGATCCTTACATTATTCTGAGCATGCCTGTAAAAATGGCATCAAATTATGAAGAAAGAAAACACTGCCAAAAAGTCTCCGGCTAGCGCAATGGGGCGGCCAGGGGCTGGGATGGGCCAAAAATTTACATTTTTATTTATCCTTTGTGTTCCAAAACTAATACGCAATTTTTAAGAATTAATACAGCAAGCGGCACTATTTTCGGCTTTACAAAATAAAATAAAACAAAAATGATGTCAAAACACTTTGAAATTTTTGCGGACACGATCCTTACATTATTTTGAGCATGCCTGCAAAAAATGGCCTCGAATTATGAAAAATAAAACGCTGCCAAAAAGGACCCGTAACGCGCAGTGGGGCGCCAAGTGGCCGGGATGAGGTAAAAATTAACATTTTTATTTATGTTTCACTTTGTAAATTTAATATATGATATTTACGAATTAATGCAGCAAGCGACACAACTTTTTGATGAATACTATATTTTTTATGATTTTCTATATTTTTCATCTTTGAAAAATAAAATAAAATCAAATAAAAATGATGTTAAACCATTCTAAAATTTTAGAGTCATGATTTTTGCATTAATCTAAGCATGCCTACAAAAAGGGATCTCGAATTATCAAAAAAGAAAACGCTGCCAAAAAGCACCCGGCATGCGCAGTGGGGCGCCATTTTGCCGGGATGAGTTAAAAATTAACATTTTTATTTTTATTTCACATTCTAAAATTAATATATGATTTGTAGGAATTAATGTCACAAGCGGCACCATTGTTTGATGCATATTCTATTTTTATGATTTTCTCTATATTGTCTTTGAAAAATAAAATAAAATAAAGTAAAAACGACCATAAAAAGTTTTAAAATTTTGCAGACACGATCCTTACATTATTCTGAGCATGCCTGTAAAAAATGGCATCAAATTAACAAAAAAGAAAACGCTGCCAAAAGGTCTCATGCTAGCGCAATGGGGCGCCAAGGAGTGGGATGGGTCAAAAATTTACATTTTTATTTATCTTTTATGTTCTAAAACAAATACATGATTGTTAAGAATTAATGCAACAAGCGGCACCATTTTTTGATGAATATTTATTTTTTTTTGTTGATTTTCTCTATTTTTCGTCTTTGAAAAATATGATAAAATAAAGATGACGTCAAAAAGTTCTAAAAGTTTGTAGAGATGATCCTTACGTTTTTCTGAGCATGTCTGTAAGGAATGGCCTAGAATTATAATAAATGACGCTGCCAAAAAGCACCCCGCTTCCAAAGTGGGACGCCCCGAGCCCAAGATGAGTAAAAAATAAACATTTTTATTTATGTTTCTCATTCTCAAATTAGTACATGATTTTTCGGAATTAATGCAGCAAGCGGCCCCATTTTTTTATGAATATTCTATTTTTTATGATTTTCTCTATTTTTCATCTTTGAAAAATAAAATAAAATAAAGACGAAGTCAAAACATTCTGAAATTTTACAGACATGATCCTTATATTATTCTAAGCATGCCTGCAAAAAATGGTCTCGAATTATGAAAAAAAAAAATGTTGCCAAAAATCCCGCACAGTGGAGCGCCATGTTGCCAGGATGAGGTAAAAATTAAGATTTTTATTTATGTTTCACATTCTAAAATTAGTAAATGATTTTGAGGAATTAATACAATAAGCAGCACCATTGTTTGATGCATATTCTATTTTTTATGATTTTCCCTATTTTTTGTCTTTGAAAAATAAAACAAAATAACATGAAAACGAACTCAAAAAGTTCTGAAATTTTAGAGACACGATCCTTAAATTATTCTGAGCATGCATATAAAAATGGCATCAAATTAAGAAAAGAAGAAAACAATGCCAAAATGTCTCCAGCTAGCGCAATGGGGCGCTCAGGGTTGGGATGGGTCAAAAATTTACATTTTTATTTATCTTTTGTGTTCTAAAACTAATACGCGATTGTTAAGAGTTAATGTAATAAGCAGCACCATTTTTTAAGGAATATTATTTTTTTTCTCTGATTTTCTCTATTTTTCGTCTTTGAAAAATAAAATAAAATAAAGATAGCGTAAAAAAGTTCTAAAATTTTGCAGAGACGATCCTTACTTTTTTCTGAGCATGCCTGTAAACAATAGCCTCGAATTATGAAAAACAAACGCTGCTAAAAAGCTCCCCGCTTGCGAAGTAGGGCGCCCCAGGGCCAGGATGAGTCAAAAATTAACATTTTTATTTGTGTTTCACATTCTAAAATTAGTATATGATTTTTAGGAATTAATGCAACATGCAGCACCATTTTTTGATGAGTATTATATTTTTTATGATATTTCATATTTGTCATCTTTAAAAAATAGAAGAAAATAAAAACGATGTCAAAAAGTTCTGAAATTCTGCAAACATGATCGATAAATTATTCTGAGCATGCTTGTAAAAAATGGCAACAAATTAAGAAAAAAGAAAACGCTCCCAAAAAGTCTCCAGCTAGCGCAATGGGGCGCCCAGGTGTTGGGATGGGTAAAAAATTTACATTTTTATTTATCTTTTGTGTTCTGAAACTAATGCGCGATTGTTAAGAATTAATGCAACAAGTGGCACCATTTTTATCAATATTCTATTTTTTATGATTTTCTCTATTTTTGGTCTTTAAAAAATAAAATAAAATAAAAACAATGTCAAGACACTTTGAAATTTTTGTATACACGATCCTTACATTATTTTGAGCATACCTGCAAAAAATGGCCTTGAATTCTGGAAAAGAAAACGCTGCCAAAAAGCACCCAGAACGCGCAGTGGGTTGCCAAGTGGTCGGGATGAGCTAAAAATTAACATTTTTATTTATGTTTCACATTGTAAAATTAATATATGATGTTTATGAATTAATGCAGCAAGCGGCAAAATTTTTTGATGAATATTCTATTTTTTATGATTTTCTCTATTTTTCATCTTTGAAAAATAAAATAAAATAAAAACGATCTCAAACCATTCTGAAATTTTACAGACACAATCCTTACATTATTCTAAGCATGCTTACAAAAAAGGGTCTCGAATTATGAAAAAAGAAAACGCTGCTAAAAAGCACCCGGCCCGCGCAGTGCGGCGCCATGTTGCCAGGATGAGTTAAAAATTAACAGTTTTATTTATGTTTCACATTCTAAAATTAATATAAGATTTTTAGGAATTAATGCAACAAGCGGCACCATTGTTTGATGCATATTCTATTTTTTTTT
>NW_010365447.1:17228-39115 GCF_000414095.1 Morus notabilis
ACAAGCGGCACCATTGTTTGATGCATATTCTATTTTTATGATTTTCTCTATATTGTCTTTGAAAAATAAAATAAAATAAAGTAAAAACGACCATAAAAAGTTTTAAAATTTTGCAGACACGATCCTTACATTATTCTGAGCATGCCTGTAAAAAATGGCATCAAATTAACAAAAAAGAAAACGCTGCCAAAAGGTCTCATGCTAGCGCAATGGGGCGCCAAGGAGTGGGATGGGTCAAAAATTTACATTTTTATTTATCTTTTATGTTCTAAAACAAATACATGATTGTTAAGAATTAATGCAACAAGCGGCACCATTTTTTGATGAA
This sequence comes from Morus notabilis, assembly GCF_000414095.1. Classification (NCBI taxonomy): domain Eukaryota; kingdom Viridiplantae; phylum Streptophyta; class Magnoliopsida; order Rosales; family Moraceae; genus Morus; species Morus notabilis. The sequence continues at coordinate 17,557 of NW_010365447.1, forward strand.
TATTTATTTTTTTTTGTTGATTTTCTCTATTTTTCGTCTTTGAAAAATATGATAAAATAAAGATGACGTCAAAAAGTTCTAAAAGTTTGTAGAGATGATCCTTACGTTTTTCTGAGCATGTCTGTAAGGAATGGCCTAGAATTATAATAAATGACGCTGCCAAAAAGCACCCCGCTTCCAAAGTGGGACGCCCCGAGCCCAAGATGAGTAAAAAATAAACATTTTTATTTATGTTTCTCATTCTCAAATTAGTACATGATTTTTCGGAATTAATGCAGCAAGCGGCCCCATTTTTTTATGAATATTCTATTTTTTATGATTTTCTCTATTTTTCATCTTTGAAAAATAAAATAAAATAAAGACGAAGTCAAAACATTCTGAAATTTTACAGACATGATCCTTATATTATTCTAAGCATGCCTGCAAAAAATGGTCTCGAATTATGAAAAAAAAAAATGTTGCCAAAAATCCCGCACAGTGGAGCGCCATGTTGCCAGGATGAGGTAAAAATTAAGATTTTTATTTATGTTTCACATTCTAAAATTAGTAAATGATTTTGAGGAATTAATACAATAAGCAGCACCATTGTTTGATGCATATTCTATTTTTTATGATTTTCCCTATTTTTTGTCTTTGAAAAATAAAACAAAATAACATGAAAACGAACTCAAAAAGTTCTGAAATTTTAGAGACACGATCCTTAAATTATTCTGAGCATGCATATAAAAATGGCATCAAATTAAGAAAAGAAGAAAACAATGCCAAAATGTCTCCAGCTAGCGCAATGGGGCGCTCAGGGTTGGGATGGGTCAAAAATTTACATTTTTATTTATCTTTTGTGTTCTAAAACTAATACGCGATTGTTAAGAGTTAATGTAATAAGCAGCACCATTTTTTAAGGAATATTATTTTTTTTCTCTAATTTTCTCTATTTTTCGTCTTTGAAAAATAAAATGAAATAAAGATAGCGTAAAAAAGTTCTAAAATTTTGCGGAGACGATCCTTACTTTTTTCTGAGCATGCCTGTAAACAATAGCCTCGAATTATGAAAAACAAACGCTGCTAAAAAGCTCCCCGCTTGCGAAGTAGGGCGCCCCAGGGCCAGGATGAGTCAAAAATTAACATTTTTATTTGTGTTTCACATTCTAAAATTAGTATATGATTTTTAGGAATTAATGCAACATGCAGCACCATTTTTTGATGAGTATTATATTTTTTATGATATTTCATATTTGTCATCTTTAAAAAATAGAAGAAAATAAAAACGATGTCAAAAAGTTCTGAAATTCTGCAAACATGATCGATAAATTATTCTGAGCATGCTTGTAAAAAATGGCAACAAATTAAGAAAAAAGAAAACGCTCCCAAAAAGTCTCCAGCTAGCGCAATGGGGCGCCCAGGTGTTGGGATGGGTAAAAAATTTACATTTTTATTTATCTTTTGTGTTCTGAAACTAATGCGCGATTGTTAAGAATTAATGCAACAAGTGGCACCATTTTTATCAATATTCTATTTTTTATGATTTTCTCTATTTTTGGTCTTTAAAAAATAAAATAAAATAAAAACAATGTCAAGACACTTTGAAATTTTTGTATACACGATCCTTACATTATTTTGAGCATACCTGCAAAAAATGGCCTTGAATTCTGGAAAAGAAAACGCTGCCAAAAAGCACCCAGAACGCGCAGTGGGTTGCCAAGTGGTCGGGATGAGCTAAAAATTAACATTTTTATTTATGTTTCACATTGTAAAATTAATATATGATGTTTATGAATTAATGCAGCAAGCGGCAAAATTTTTTGATGAATATTCTATTTTTTATGATTTTCTCTATTTTTCATCTTTGAAAAATAAAATAAAATAAAAACGATCTCAAACCATTCTGAAATTTTACAGACACAATCCTTACATTATTCTAAGCATGCTTACAAAAAAGGGTCTCGAATTATGAAAAAAGAAAACGCTGCTAAAAAGCACCCGGCCCGCGCAGTGAGGCGCCATGTTGCCAGGATGAGTTAAAAATTAACAGTTTTATTTATGTTTCACATTCTAAAATTAATATAAGATTTTTAGGAATTAATGCAACAAGCGGCACCATTGTTTGATGCATATTCTATTTTTTTTTATGATTTTCCCTATTTTTCATCTTTGAAAAATAAAATAAAATAAAATGAAAATGACCTCAACAAAGTTTTAAAATTTTGCAGACACGATCCTTACATTATTCTTAGCATGCCTGTAAAAAATGGCATCAAAGTAAGAAAAAAGAAAACGCTGCCAAAAAGTCTCCTCCTAACGCAACAGGGCAACCCCAGGGGCTAGGATGGCTCAAAAATTTACATTTTTATTTATCTTTTGTGTTCTAAAACTAATACACGGTTGTTAAGAATTAATGCAACAAGCGGCACCATTTTCTGATGAATATTCATTTTTTTTTTCGGGTTTTCCCTATTTTTTGTCTTTGAAAAATATGATAAAATAAAGATGATGTCAAAATGTTCTAAACTTTTGCCGGGATGATCCTGACGTTTTTCTGAGCATGCCTGTAAAAAATGGCCTGGAATTATGATAAATAACACTACCAAAAAGCACCCCACTTGCAAAGTGTGGCGCCCAGGGCCCAGGATGAGTAAAAAATTAACATTTTTGTTTATGTTTCACATTCTAAAATTAATATCTAATCTTTACGAATTAATACAGCAAGCGGCCCCATTTTATGATGACTATTCTATTTTTTATGATTTTTTCTATTTTTCCTCTTTGAAAAATAAAATAAAATAAAGACGATGTCAAAACATTCTGAAATTTTATAGACACGATCCTTACATTATTCTAAGCATGCCTGCAAAAAAATGGTCTCGAATTATGAAACAAGAAAACGCTGCCAAAAAGCACTCGGCCGCGCAGTGGGGCACCATGTTGCCAGGATAAGGTAAAAATTAACATTTTTATTAATGTTTCACATTCTAAAATTAATAAATTATTTTGAGGAATGAATGCAACAACTGGCACCATTGATTGATGCATATTCTATTTTTTATGATTTTCCTTATTTTTTGTCTTTAAAAAATAAAATAAAATAAAAATGAACTCAAAAAGACACGATCCTTAAATTATTCTGAGCATGCCTGTAAAAAATGGCATCAAATTAAGAAAAAAGAAAACGGTGCCAAAAAGTCTCCGGCTAGCGCAATGGGGCACTCAGGGGCTAGGATGTGTCAAAAATCTACATTTTAACTTATCTTCTGTGTTCTAAAACTAATACACAGTTGTTAAGAATTAATGCAACAAGCGGCACCATTTTTTGATGAATATTCTTTTTTTTCCCTATTTTTCGTCTTTGAAAAATATGATAAAATAAAGATGATGTCAAAAAGTTCTAAACTTGTGCAGGGACAATCCTGACGTTTTTCTGAGCATGCCTGTAAAAAATGGCCTGGAATTATGATAAATGGCACTCCCAAAAGGCACCTCACTTGCAAAGTGTGGCGCCCACGGCCCAGGATGAGTCAAAAATTAACATATTTATTTATGTTTCACATTCTAAAATTAGTATATGATTTTTAGGAATTAATGCAACAAGCGGCACAAATTTTTGATGAGTATTATATTTTTTTATGATATTTCATATTTGTCATCTTTAAAAAATAAAAGAAAATAAAAACGATGTCAAAAAGTTCTGAAATTTTGCAGACACGATCCTTACATTAGTCTGACCATGCCTGTAAAAAATGGCATCAAATTAAGAAGAAAGAAAACGCTAAAAAAGTCTCCGGTTAGCGCAATGGGGCGGCCAAGTGCTGGGATGGGTCAAAAATTTGCATTTTTATTTATCCTTTGTGTTCCAAAACTAATACGCGATTGTTAAGAATTAATGCAGTAAGCGGCACTATTTTGTGATGAATATTCTATTTTTTTATGATTTTCTATATTTTTCATCTTTACAAAATAAAATAAAACAAAAACGATGTCAAAACACTATGAAATTTTTACAGACACAATCCTTACATTATTTTGAGCATGCCTGCAAAAAATAGCCTCGAATTATGAAAAAGAAAACGCTGCCAAAACGGACCCGGAACGCGCAGTGGGGCGCCAAGTGGCCGGGATGAGTTAAAAATAAACATTTTTATTTATGTTTTACATTGTAAAATTAATATATGATATTTACGAATTAATGCAGCTAGCGACACAAATTTTTTATGAATACTCTATTTTTAATGATTTTCTCTATTTTTCGTCTTTACAAAATAAAATAAAACAAAAACGATGTCAAAACACTTTGAAATTTTTGTAGACACGATCATTACATTATTTTGAGCATGCCTGCATAAAATGACGTCAAATTATGAAAAAGAAAACGCAGCCAAAAAGCATCCGGACCATGCACAGGGGCGCCAAGTGGCCGAGATGAGCTAAAAATTAACATTTTTACTTATGTTTAACATTCTAAAACTAATATATGATTTTTAAGAATTAATGCAACAGGCGGCACCATTGTTTGACGCATATTCTATTTTTTATGATTTTTCTTATTTTTCGTCATTGAAAAATAAAATAAAATGACCTCAAAAATTTCTGAAATTTTACAGACATGATCCTCAAATTATTCTGAGCATGCCTATAAAAAATGACATCAAATTAAGAAAAAAGAAAACGCTGCCAAAAAGCACCCCGCTTAATGACCTCAAAAATTTCTGAAATTTTACAGACATGATCCTCAAATTATTCTGAGCATGCCTATAAAAAATGACATCAAATTAAGAAAAAAGAAAACGCTGCCAAAAAGCACCCCGCTTAATGACCTCAAAAATTTCTGAAATTTTACAGACATGATCCTCAAATTATTCTGAGCATGCCTATAAAAAATGACATCAAATTAAGAAAAAAGAAAACGCTGCCAAAAAGTCTCCGGCTAGCGCAATGGGGCGCTCAGGGGCTGGGATAGGTAAAAAAATTTACATTTTTATTTATCTTTCGTGTTCTAAAACTAATACGCGATTGTTAAGGATTAATGGAACAAGCGGCACCATTTTTTGAGGAATATTTTTTTTTTTCTGATTTTACCTATTTTTCATCTTTGAAAAATAAAATAAAACAAAGATGGCGTCAAAAAGTTCTAAAATTTTGTAGAGACGATCCTTACGTTTTTCTGAACATTCCTGTAAAAAATAGTCTCGAATTATGAAAAAAAAACACTGCCAAAAAGCACCCCCCCTGGTCAAGTAGGGCGCCCAAGGGCCAGGATGAGTCAAAAATTAACATTTTTATTTATGTTTCACATTCTAAAATTAATATTTAATTTCTATGAATTAATGCAACAAACAGCACCATTGTTTGATGAGTATTATATTTTTTTATGATTTTTCATATTTTTCAGCTTTGAAAAATAAAAGAAAATAAAAATGATGTCAAAAAGTTCTGAAATTTAGCAGACACAGTCCTTAAATTATTCTGAGCATGCCTATAAAAAATGGCATCAAATTAAGAAGAAAGAAAACGCTGCCAAAAAGTCACCGGTTACCGCAATGGGGCGGCCAGGTGCTGGGATGGGTCAAAAATTTACATTTTTATTTATCCTTTCTGTCCCAAAACTAATACACGATTGTTAAGAATTAATGCAGCAAGCGGCACTATTTTGTGATGAATATTCTATTTTTTTATGATTTTCTCTATTTTTCGTCTTTACAAAATAAAATAAAACAAAAACGATGTCAAAATACTTTGAAATTTTTGCGGACACGATCCTTACATTATTTTGAGCATGCTTGCAAAAAAATAGCCTCGAATTATGAAAAAGAAAACGCTGCCAAAAAGGACCCGGAACGCGCAGTGGGGCGCCAAGTGGCCGGGATGAGCTAAAAATGAACATTTTTATTTATGCTTCACATTGTAAAATTAATATATGATATTTACGAATTAATGCAGCTAGCGACACAAATTTTTTATGAATACTCAATTTTTTATGATTTTCTCTATTTTTCATATTCGAAAAATAAAATAAAATAAAAACGATGTCAAACCATTCTGAAATTTTACAGACAGGATCCTTGCATTATTCAAAGCATGCCTACCAAAAAGGATCTCGAATTATGAAAAAAGAAAACGTTGCCAAAAAGCATCCGGCATGCGTAGTGGGGCGCCATTTTGCCGAGATGAGTTAGAAATTAAAATTTTTATTTTTGTTTCACATTCTAAAATTAATATATGATTTTTAGAAATTAATGCAACAAACGGCACCATTGTTTGATGCATATTCTATTTTTTATGATTTTTTCTATTTTTCGTCTTTGAAAAATAAAATAAAATAAAGTAAAAACAACCTCAAAAAGTTTTGAAATTTTACAGACACGATCCTTACATTATTCTGAGCATGCCTGTAAAAAATGGTATCAAATTAACAAAAAAGAAAACGCTCCCAAAACGTCTCCTGCCAGTGCAATGGGGCGCCAAAGGTTGGGATGGGTCAAAAGTCTACATTTTTATTTATCTTTTGTGTTCTAAAACTCATACACGATTGTTAAGATATAATGCAACAAGCGGCACCATTTTTTGATGAATATTCATTTTTTTTTCTGATTTTCCCTATATTTCGTCTTTGAAAAATATGATAAAATAAAGATGACGTCAAAAAGTTCTAAAATTTTGTAGAGATGATCCTTACCTTTTTCTGAGCAGGCCTGTAAAAAATGGCCTCGAATTACGATAAATAACACTGCCAAAAAGCACCCCGCTTGCGAAGTGGGGCACCCAAGGCCGAGGATAAGTCAAAAATAAACATTTTTATTTATGTTTCACATTCTAAAATTAGTATATCATTTTTAGGAATTAATGCAGCAAGCGACCCCATTTTTTGTTGAATATTTTATTTTTTATGATTTTCTCTATTTTTCATTTTGAAAAATAAAATAAAATAAAGAGGATGTCAAAACATTCTGAAATTGTACAGACACGATCCTTACATTATTCTAAGCATGCCCGCAAAAAATGGTCTGGAATTATGAAAAAAGAAAACGCTGCCAAAAACCACTCGGCCGCACAGTGGGCCGCCATGTTGCCAGGATGAGGTAAAAATTAACATTTTTATTTATGTTTCACATTATAAAATTAATACATGATTTTATGGAAAAAAATGTAACAAGCGGCAGCATTGATTGATGCATATTCTATTTTTTATGATTTTCTCTATTTTTCATCTTTGAAAAATAAAATAAAATAAAATAAAAACGAACTCAAAAAGTTCTGAAATTTTATAGACACTATCCTTAAATTATTCTGAGCATACCTGTAAAAATGGCATCAAATTAAGAAAAAATAAAACGCTGCCAAAAAGTCTCCGGCTAGCGTAATGGGGCGCTCAGGGCTGGGATGGGTCAAAAATTTAAATTTTTATTTATCTTTTGTGTTCTAAAACTAATACGCGATTGTTAAGAGTTAATGCAACAAGCGGCACTATTTTTTGATGAATATTCTTTTTTTTCTGCTTCTCCCTATTTTTCGTCTTTGAAAAATAAAATAAAATTAATATGGCGTCAAAAAGTTCTAAAATTTTGCAGAGACGATCCTTACGTTTTTTTGAGAATGCCTGTAAAAAATAGCCACGAATTATGAAAAAAAAATGTTGCCAAAAAGCACCCCGCTTGCGAAGTGGGGCGCCCAAGGGCCAGGATGAGTCAAAAATTAACATTTTTATTTATGTTTCACATTCTAAAATTAGTATATGATTTTTAGGAATTAATGCAAGAAGCGGCACCATTTTTTGATGAGTATTATATTTTTTACGATATTTCATATTTGTCATCTTTAAAAAATAAAAGAAAATAAAAACGATGTCAAAAGGTTCTGAAATTTTGCAGACGCGATCCTTAAATTATTCTTAGCATGCTTGTAAAAAATGGCATCAAATTAAGAAAAAAGAAAACGCTCCCAAAAAGTCTCCGGCTAGCGCAATGGGGTGCCCAGGTGTTGGGATGCGTAAAATATTTACATTTTTATTTATCTTTTGTGTTCTAAAACTAATGCACGATTATTAAGAATTAACGCAACAAGCGGCACCATTTTTTTATGAATATTCTATTTTTTATGATTCTCTCTATTTTTGGTATTTAAAAAATAAAACAAAATAAAAACGATGTCAAAACACTTTGAAATTTTTGCAGACACGATCCTTACATTATTTTGAGCATACTTGCAAAAAATGGACTTGGATTATGAACAAGAAAATGTTGCCAAAAAGCATCCAGAACGCACAGTAGGTTGCCAAGGGGTCGGGATGAGCTAAAAATTAACATTTTTATTTATGTTTCACATTGTAAAATTAATATATGATTTTTACGAATTAATACAGCAAGCGGCAAAATTTTTTTATGAATATTCTATTTTTTATGATTTTCTCTATTTTTCATCTTTGAAAAATAAAATAAAAGAAAAACGATGTCAAACCATTCTAAAATTTTACAGACACGATCCTTACATTATTTTAAGGAAGCTTACAAAAAAAGGTCTCGAATTATGAACAAAGAAAACGCTGCTAAAAAGCACCCGGCCCGCGCAGTGGGGCGCCATGTTGCTAGGATGTGCTAAAAATTAACATTTTTATTTACGCTTCACATTCTCAAGTTAATTTATGATTTTTAGGAATTAATGGAACAACCGGCATTATTGTTTGATGTATATTCTATTTTTTTTTTTATGATTTTCCCTATTTTTCGTCTTTGAAAAATAAAATAAAATAAAATAAAAACGACCTCAAAACGTTTTAAAATTTTGCAGACACGATCCTTACATTATTCTGAGCATGCTTGTAAAAAATGGCATCAAACTAAGAAAAAAAAAACGCTGCCAAAAAGTCTCCTGCTAGCGCAACGGGGCAACCCCAGGGGCTAGGATGGGTTTTATTTATTATTTGTGTTCTAAAACTAATACACGGTTGTTAAGAATTAATGCAACAAGCGACACCATTTTTTGATGAATATTCTTCTTTTTTTTTTCTGATTTTCCCTCTTTTTCGTCTTGAAAAATATGATAAAATAAAGATGATGTCAAAAAGTTCTAAACTTTTGCAGGGACGATCCTGAAGTTTTTCTGAGCATGCCTGTAAAAAATGGCCTGGAATTATGATAAATAACGCTGCCAAAAAGCACCCCGCTTGCAAACTGTGGCGCCTAAGGCCAGGATGAGTAAAAAATTAACATTTTTGTTCATGTTTCACATTCTAAAATTAATATATGATTTTTAAGAATTAATGCAGCAAGCGGTCCCATTTTTTGATGAATATTCTATTTGTTATGATTTTCTCTATTTTTCCTCTTTGAAAAATAAAATAAAATAAAGACGATGTCAAAACATTCTGTAATTTTACAGACACGACCCTTACATTTTTCTAAGCATGCCTGCAAAAAATGGTCTCGAATTATGAAAAAGGAAAACGCTGCCAAAAAGCACTCGGCCCGCGCAGTGGGGTGCCATGTTGCCGGGACGAGTTAAAAATTACCATTTTTATTTATGTTTCACATTCTAAAATTAATATATGATTTTTAGGAATTAATGCAACAAGCGGCACCATTGTTTGATGCATATTCTATTTTTTTATGATTTTCCCTATTTTTCGTCTTCGAAAAATAAAATAACATAAAATAAAAACGACCTCAAAAAGTTCTGAAATTTTACAGACACGATCCTTAACTTATTCTTTGCACGCCTGTAAAAAAATGGCATCAAATTAAGAAAAAAAAGAAAACGCTGCCAAAAAGTCTCCGGCTAGCGCAATGGGGCGCTCAGGGGCTAAGATGTGTCAAAAATTTACATTTTTATTTATCTTTTGTGTTCTAAAACTAATACCCGATCATTAAGAATTAATACAACAAGCGGCACCTTTTTTTATGAATATTCTTTTTTTTTTTTTTCTGATTTTCCCTATTTTTCGTCTTTGAAAAATAAAATAAAATAAAGATGGCGTCAAAAAGTTCTAAAATTTTGCAGAGACGATCCTTACATTTTTCTGAGCATGCGTGTAAAACACAGCCTCGAATTATGAAAAATAACGCTGCCAAAAAGCACCCCGCTTGCAAAGCGGGGTGCCCAGGGGCCAGGATGAGTCAAAAATTAACATTTATATTTATGTTTCACATTCTAAAATTAATATATGATTTCAAGGAATTAATGCAACAAGCGGCACCATTTTTTGATGAGTATTATATTTTTTTATATTTCCCATATTTTCATCTTTGAAAAATAAAAGAAAATAAAAAGGACGTCAAAAAGTTCTGATATTTTGCAAACACGATCTGTAAATTATTCTGAGCATGCCTGTAAAAAATGGCATCAAATTAAGAAAAGAGAAAACGCTGTCAAAAAGTCTCCAGCTAGCGCAATGGGGCGACCAGGGGCTAGGATGGATAAAAAATTTACATTTTTATATATCTTTTGTGTTCTAAAACTAATAAGCGAATATTAAGAATTAATGCAACATGCGGCACCATTTTTTGATGAATATTTTATTTTTTTATGATTTTCTCTATTTTTCGTCTGTAAAAAATAAAATAAAACAAAATGATGTTAAAACACTTTGAAATTTTTGCAGACACAATACTTACATTATTTTAAGCATGCCTGCAAATAATGGCATCGAATTATGGAAAAGAAAACACTGGCAAAATGCTCCTGGAGCGCGCAGTGGGGCGCCAAGTAACCAGGATGAGATAAAAATTAACATTTTTATTTATGTTTCACATTCAAAAATTAGTATATGATTTTTAGGAATTAATGCAGCAAGCAGCAGTATTTTTTTATGAATATTTCATTTTTTATGATTTTCTCTATTTTTCGTCTTTGAAAAATAAAAGAAAATAAAAACGATGTCAAAACAATCTGAAATTTTGTGGACACGATCCTTACATTATTCTAAGGATGCCTGCAAAAAAGGGTCTCGAATTATGAAAAAAGAAAACGCTGTCAAAAAGCACCCGGCCCGCGCAGTGGAGCGCCATGTTGCCGGGATGAGTTAAAAATTAACATTTTTATTTATGTTTCATATTCCAAAATTGATATATGATTTTTACGAACTAACGCAACAAGCAACACCATTGTTTGATGCATATTCTATTTTTTTATGATTTTTCCGATTTTTCATCTTTCAAAAATAAAAGAAAAGAAAAACGACGTCAAAAAGTTCTAAAATTTTGCCGTGCATGCCTGCAAAAAATGAAGTCGAATTATGAAAAAAGAAAACGCTGGCAAAAAGCCCTCAGCCCGTACAGTGCGGTGCCAAGTGGCCGAGATGGGTCAAAAATTCACATTTTTTTATCTTTTACGTCCTAAAATTAATACATGATTTTTAGGAATTAATGCAACAAGCGGCACCATTTTTTCGATGAATATTCTACTTTTTCTGATTTTCTCTATTTTTCATCTTTGAAAAAGAAAATAAAATAAAAACGAAGTCAAAACATTCAGAAATTTTACAAACACAATCCTTACATTATTCTGAGCACATCTGCAAAAAATGGAATCAAATTATGAAAAAAGAAAATGCTACCAAAAAACTCCTTGGCCGCGTAGTGGGAAGCCAAGTGGCTAGGATGGGTCAAAAATTCACATTTTTTTATATCTTTTGCGTTCTAAAATTGATACGTAATTTGTAGAAATGAATACAACAAGCGGCACCATTTTTTTACAAATATTCTATTTTTTGTGATTTTTTCTATTTTTCGTCTTTAAAAAAAATAAAACAAAAATATTTTCAAAACATTTTGAAATTTTTCAGACACAATCCTTACATTATTTTGAGCTTGCCTGCGAAAAATGGCCTCGAATTATGAAAAAGAAAACGCTACCAAAAAACACCCGGACCGCGCAGTGGGCCACCAAGTGGCCGGGATGAGCTAAAAATTAACATTTTAATTTATGTTTCACATTCTAAAATTAATATATGATTTTTAAGAATTAATGCAGCAAGCGACACCAATTTTTGATAGATATTCTATTTTTTATGATTTTCTCTATTTTTTGTCTTTCAAAAATAAAATAAAATAAAAATGATGTCAAAATATTCTGAAATTTTACAGATATGATCCTTACATTATTCTAAGCATGCCTACAAGAAACGACCTCGAATTATGAAAAAAAAATGCTACCAAAAAGCATTTGGCCCGCGCTGTGGGGCGCCATGTTGCCGGTATGAGTTAAAACTTAACATTTTTATTTATGTTTCACATTCTAAAATTAATATATGATTTTTAGGAATTAATGCACTAAGCGGCACCATTTTTTTATGAATATTCTATTTTTTATGATTTCCCCTATTTTTCATCTTTGAAAAATAAAATCAAATCAAAACGATGTCAGAACATTTTGAAATTTTACAGCACGATCCATACATTATTCTAAGCATGCCTGCAAAAAATGGCCTTGAATTATGAAAAAGGAAAACGCTGCCAAAAAGCACGTGGCCCGCGCAGTGGGGCGCCTTGTTGCCGGGATAAGTTAAAAATTAACATTTTTATTTTTGTTTTAAATTCTAAAATTAATATATGATTTTTAAAAATTAATGCAACAAGCAGCACTATTGTTTGATAAATATTCTATTATTTATGATTTTTCCTATTTTTCGTCTTTGAAAAATAAAATAAAAAAACGACGTTAAAAAGTTCTGAAATTTTACAGACACGATCCTAACATTATTCTAAGAATGCTTGTTAAATATGGCATCAAATTTAGAAAAAGAAAACGCTGGCAAAAAGTCTCCGGCTAGCGAAGTGGGGCGCCCAGGGGCTGAGATGGGTCAAAAATTCATATTTTTTTTTTATCTTTTGGGTTCTAAAACTAATACCCGATTTTTAAGAATTAATGTAACAAGCAGCACCATTTTTTGATGAATATTCTTTTTTTTTTTTCTGATTTTCCCTATTTTTTGTCTCTGAAAAAAAAATAAAATAAAAACGACGTTAAAAAGTTCTAAAATTTTGCAGACACGATCCTTACATTTTTCTCAACATGCCTGAAAAAAATAGCCTCGAATTATGAAAAACAACGCTGCCAAAAAGCACCCGGCTTGCTAAGTGGGCTGCCCAGGGGTCCAGATGAGTCAAAAATTAACATTTTTATTTATGTTTCACATTCTAAAATTAATATATGACTTTTAGGAATTAATGCAACAAGCGGCACCATTTTTTGATGAATATTATATTTTTTATGATTTTCCTTAGTTTTCGTCTTTAAAAAATAAAATAAAATAAAAAACGATGTCAAAAAGTTCTAAAATTTTATTGACACAATCCTTACATTATTCTGAGCATGCCTACAAAAAATGAAATCAAATTATGAAAAAAGAAAACGCTGCCAAAAAGCCCTCAGCCCGTGCAGTGGGACGCCAAGTGGCCGGGATGGGTCAAAAATTAAAATTTTTTTTATCTTTTATGTCCTAAAATTAATACATGATTTTTAAGAATTAATGCAACAAGCGACACTATTTTTTTGCTGAATATTCTATTTTTTATGATTTTCTCTATTTTTTGACTTTTGAGAAATAAAATAAAATAAAAACGATGTCAAAACATTTTGAAATTTTACAGATACGATCTTACATTATTCTAAGCATGCCTGCAAAACATGGCCTCAAATTATGAAAAAGAAAAACGCTACCAAAAAGCACCCAGCCCGCGCAGTGGGGTGCCAAGTGGCCGAGATGAGTTAAAAATTAATATTTTTATTTATATTTCATATTCTAAAAGTAATATATGATTTTTAAGAATTAATACAACAAGCGGCACCATTGTTTGATGAATATTCTATTTTTTATAATTTTTCCTATTTTTCGTCTTTAAAAAATAAAATAAAATAAAAATGACGTCAAAAAGGCCGGGGGGTGAAAAATTCACATTTTTTTATGTCAGAACACTGACGCTTCAGGGAAGGGGAAAAAAGAGCAACTGTTAGGAAAAAAAAAAAAAAGGAAACGACAAAGGAGCACCATAGGAAGTTGGGGCTTCTAGGAAGTTGGGACTTCTAGGAAGTTTAGGTACCTTAGGTCTATAGTGCAATACGAAGGAGCACCATAAGCTAGAATTATTATATTAGTAGAATTGATATATTTAAAAAAAAAAAGCACCATAAGCTACCATTATGCTAAAAAAGGAAAGCAAGAAAGAGAACTAATTCCCGTTCATGCAATAAGAAAATTCAACAAAAAGTTCCATTTTCATAGACAAAGTGTGCTCATTAGCAAAAAAACTGGGGGCGTGATCTACCTTATATCTCAAAAAAAGAATACATTTCCACCAAAATCCAACATCAAGTATCTTATAGTCAAATACAGTTTCTCTTTTTTCACCAAGACGAATGAGATTGAAAAAATAGTATGAAATTAAATCTTTTTTCACCAGATTTTTGATATATGCTTTTCTGATTTCTTCCATTTTGTTAATCTTTAAATGTATCTAAATTTTCTGTTTTATTCCTTAGTTTACAACTAGGAGAAAGAGGAAGGCAAAGAGAGAGGAAGAGAGAGAGAGAGAGAACCTGACGAATTGCATTTGCTTTCTCCAATATTGCAGCAACCTTCAAGTTGGTTTTAGGAGTAGGACCTGGAATGCTGGGCCTTGTCGCTGCAGCAGGCTTCAAGTTGAAGGACTGAGGCCATAGACAAAACAATATAACAATTGCCTCAAAAATTCAAGGTAAAAAAATCCAATTAACTATCAAGTTGGATAGAAACGGTAAGCCCTAACCTTAGTTCGTATCTGTTCTAGTAGCGAACAGACGTGCAGTGCAGGGTCATACGTTCCTCGAGGAACAACTAATGAGATCTGCACAGTTTGAAACAACAACAAGCTTTAATTCTAACTACAGTTTGAAAAAAAATAAAAAATAATAATTAAACAAAAAAATCAGTCACCAATCTATGCCTCAAAAATGCATACCACCAACACTGCAATGTTATGTATACAGTGAAGCAACATGAATTAAGAACACTCACTTTGTATGTGACGTTGGTACAACTTCTGGGGTGGTCTCTCCGTTCCACTAAAGAAAAAAATTTCAACGAGTATGACACTAAAGTTGTACTGAGAAGAAGCTCTTTTTCGTTACTAAAGAAGTTACTTTCACAAATACTTTGGCCATTAGGTAGCCGTCACAGTATTGACAAGTACATATATTTCTTCATCTATTCAGCATTCACCCATGCACGCATATACAAAACAGGTCTGTGTATATTAATTTATGAATATTTATATAGATGTGTATAATGCGGACATACAAAATTCATGAATTGATGCACCTAAGTACTCTTAACCCCATATATATTATGATCTAACACATGTGCTCTACGTCAAAAAGTATGTGTTTCTAGTATTAGAATCCAACCTAAGCTTAAAAATACCTGAGATTTTCATGTAATAACCTAAAAGCCTATATAACAGATTGCACTAGAAGTCAAGAATAACGCATAAATCAAGTTTCTTGTTGGAATTTGGAGATGCCAAGTAGTTGGAACTTGGAAAGGGAAATAAACTATTTAAATAAGAGCATGTTCATGAACCTCCTTTTACAAAAGATTACGAGTGCTTATTTTAATTTGAAGAAATAATTATCAAATTAATATGGTAAAGTCCCAAATAGATTCACCCAGTCCAATTTATTAATCATTGTAACATGTACTAAAAAATTAAACTCCTTAAAAGGTAATAAGTTATTATGGTGAATAACAGAAATCAAGATTTAGTGAATGAATGCTTCACCAAGCTTCTAGAGCTGATCCACCCAGATAAAAATTAGATTGCTTCAAGTTTTGATTTTACTCAAAATCTACATAATTAGGTCCTCTAAGTATTCATATTTGGAGACAAATATAAATAGATGTGTTACAGTTTTAAATAGTTTAATAATCTTTAACTTCCCACATTGCCACAAAAGTTTGTATGTTTATTGTAGTGACAGTCATTTCATTATAATACCTTCACTTTGCGGTTCTTCTTTTCTCGTTGAATCTCTACAGTTGCAATTAAAGATGATGCTGCTTCTATCTTGAAGAACGATGGATCAGTATAACGCTTCAAACATGTTCCTGCTCCCGCAACATCGAACCTATTAGAAGCCAACTGGGATTCTAAGACTTCCCAAGTTGCAAAGTCAATTGTTTCGGTCCATCTTCAAATCAACATAACTCGAGTAAAAACACTAAGTAAAAATACTAAAGTACAGTACTTCTCCAGAAGGAATAACCGCGGTGGGCCCTGGGCCTTCTCATAATATCAATAGTCATTTTAACTATCTATATATAAACGAAACCACCATATAATCTAACCGACATTGCAGAAAAATGAAGATTAGTTTGTGACAAGAAGATTAGTTTGTGACAAGAGTGCCTTCTCAATGGGAGGAAATTATGCTTCCAGTTGTTGAACGCGAGCCATTAGACCATGTCCTCTTTGTTGCAGTCGCCATCACTTCTTCATGCAAGTCATGGATAGCAAACCTATAGACGCCACAAATGATATGGATAGAAAACCTAAAAAATGAGAAATCAAACATAAAAGCTTGTGGGAAACAAGTGTGTATCTATAGTTTTTATTTAAGTTGAGAACCAATTTTCATTGTTTTTCCTTTCATAACGTAGGCAAGAGTTTGTGGTTGTAACATTAGAGGACCTTTTTGCCAATTTTGCCAGTAAATAATTCAATTTGCAAAATTAAGATAACAAACTACCACATTCAAGATAGCAAAAAGCCAATCGGAATAAATAAATAAAAAAAGTGAACTAAAGAAATCAAATTAAAACAAACACAATCAAATAACACCACTAACAAGACTAAATACCAGTACAATCAGCGTTTATGATGTCCGCAAACGATATTCTTGTCTCGATGAGAAGTTGAGGAGCTTGATTCCCATTTGCGTCATATGAAGAGGAGAGATAAAAGAAATCTAACGTGACTAAAAATAAAACTATAAACAATTCCACAAAGAAAATCCGAAATGTTAAGTTTGAAACTCAATAAGGAAGCTTTTAAATAATGTTTCCATGATTCGAATCCTAAGAACACATTTTACTTAAGTAGCGGTAGCATAATATTTGAATACAAAAAGAATATACATCAATCGCTTACATTTATATTCAATGTATATAAATTGACATAAACAAGTAAAAAAATTAAAAAATAATCACCCATTAAAGAATGAGAAACAGTTGTTCGACCAGAAAGGGAGAAACAGAGGATGAGAAAGTGTTTCTGTGATCCGTTTGTTTAGCACAACGAATGGTTCTTTGACCCAGACAACACAAATATAAAGAAAAACTGTGGGAAATTGTCATACCTGAGCAAGACAACAAGGAACAAGGTCTCAAGCAACAAATTGGAGAAGATCAACTGCTTAGAGTTACCTTGAAGAAACTCCATTCCCTAGAAACTAAACTCTTCAAATTCAATCAAAGCCCAGAACAATAAGAAAGCAACGATATCCAAAACCATAAGAATTCAACTACTCTTTTCTAATTTTCTTTAGGTATTACCTATTCTACAACTAAACAAAGGTTCAGAAGAAACCACATAAACTAATACATAAAAGATAGGAATTTTCAGGTACTTCAACCCATAACAAACATATTCAAATAAAAAGTTGAAGAAACCACATAAACTAACACATATAAAGTAGGAGAAAAAAGCAATTACATGAAAACCATCAAAACCCACATATCAAAGAAGATAGAAAAGGAGGGTACCTACTGCTTGGCTTGGATGGTGGACGGGATGATTTCGTTTCTCTTCCTCTCTTTTTTCCTTTTTCCAGGTATTGGGTGGTGGGCTTGTGTTCTCGTGTCTCTTGAAAGCTCACCAAAAATGAAAACAAGAGAGAAGTTTTTGGAGGAATGAGAGTTGCAGAGAGAGATAAGAGCGAAAGGCAGAAGGGAAACAAATGAAAAGAAAGAGGAGAAAGATGCGAGCTCGATGAGAGAGATGGTGCAAAAAGACGAGGAGAAAAAAAGGAAGCGACAAATTAGAAAGGCGAAAACTTTGAACAGTACACATGTGAGGGAAGCTAGTAAACCAACCGTGATTTCTAATATTTTTATAGAATAGATATAGACTAGTTGCAATCATGAAGAGGAGAGATAAAAGAAATCTATCGTGACTTTTAGGTCTCGTTCATTTCACCGATTTGAGTTTTTAATTTTAAGTTTTTACAGTAAAAAATTCTCAGAAAATATCACATCTAACTTTTTCTGCTACAGTAAAAAGTTCTCAGAAAATGTCACATCTCAACTCAAATCCGCGAAGTGAACGAGGTCCTAATATTTTTATAGAATAGATATAAACTAGTTGCAGTCATGTGATTCGCACATGTCAGTCGTGCTGTGAGAGTTAAATGTGGTGTTTCAGGTTTTTTATGTCTCGTTCGTTTCGCTAATGCGAGTTTAGAATTCGAGTTGAAATGTGATTTTATATGAGAGCTTTTTACTGTAGTAAAAAAATTAGAAAGTTAGAGCTTTCTACAGTAAATATTGAATAGTGTTTGTTTCAAGAATCATTAGAGTTTTTTAATTCATTTTTAAAAATATATTTTTTTAATACATGACAAATTATAAGAAAAAACATGAATGTGTTTTTTAAACATGATATGGCCATGATGTTGAAAATAAATAAATATAATTAGTAGAAGAGATATATTTAAAAAAAGACTGTTATGCTAGCAAGGAACAGCATGAAAAATAACCAATTCTCAGTCAAGCTATGAGAAAATTCAACATATAAAGAATAGGGGATCACAATCTAACTTATGTCTCAAAAACAAAATACAATTACATGAAAATGTAAGATCGTGTATATTTATTTAGGACAATAAGGAAAGAAACAAGGATAAAAGAATTTTCACTGGGCCACAACTAAGCCAAATTTTAGAAACACGGTCAAGGAGGAATTACTTTCTCAAATGGTCAAATACAATTTCTCTCTTTTTACCGAGACAAAATGAGATTGAGAAATGATATAATTAGTAAAAGTGATATATTAAAAAAAAGCACCATAAGCTGCATACCAGTACAAAGAAAAAAAGGTCTGCAAGTACTGCTAATAAAAAGAATTAGACAATCTTCCAAGTCATTACAATAGAGGCATGACCAAGAACTAACGAGCATATCACAGGGAAGTTGACTTGTTTACCTTAGTGTTAATGATTAGAAAATGAATATCCCTACATTAGAAGTAGTAGTGCAAATGAACATGTACATCAGGGGGCAAAAAATCAAAATAGTTGGGATTAATGGCCGTGTTTGCAATTGAGCCCGTTTTTATTTTTCACATTTTTTGAGTAAAAAAAAATATTTTCAAAACGGCGTTTGGCGCAATAAAGATAAAAAAACAGAAATAAAAATGATTTTTTAATTTAGTGTAAAATGAGAGAGAAATGAAAAATGACTTTTAGTCGTTTTTCATTTTTTGTTTTCGTTTTCTCCTATCTCGAGCAGAGAGAGAAAAAGAGAGACATTAATGATTTTTTTACACTGAAAATAATCTCTTGATAAAACTATCAAATGCATTTTCAAAATGATTTCTGTCTGAGATTGAAAACGTTTTCATTTTCATACAAAAAATAAAATCATTTTGGAACAAGTTCCAAACGCGCCCAAAAGTTCCCCCCCGCCGAATTATACCTCTTGTAACACTTTGCCCACTGATCTTTCAAAAATAACATCCTGTCCCTCAGAACAAGAAAGCCCCCTCCGTTAAAATTTTAATCGAATTTGACATTTAATAAGTTATTTTAGGGGACTCTGGAGTCAAATTTAATTCAAAACTAATTTAAATTTAAACTTTTAATTACGAAACATCACTTATTAATTGACTGTAAGTTAAAAAAATTTTGAATTCTTTTAATTATACAATAAAAATATATGGAGTTGTTTTGAACAATTTTTAGGTTAAAAACAGCAAATGGAAAATAAAAAACCATTCTTTTAAGGAAAAAAAAGGAATTGTGCCTCTCACGTGGGTAAAATACTAATTACGCTCTAAATTGTTTAACATATGATATTTATGTGACACATGTAAAAAACTATTAAATTTTTTAATGTACCATTTTTATTAACGTTTCATTGTTTAAGGGGAATGGATGTTATGTTTTGAAGAACATGGAGCAAAGTGTTACAAGAGTCATAATTCAGGGGAAATTTTTGTATTTAGTCCAAAATAGTTACGGAGAAGTAAAATAAATCAGTTCAAGAAGTGTGTAATAAACCGAAGAACAAAAACAATAATTATTAACACAACCTAAACAATAACTTCTTCCCTGTTAACATAACTTATTACATTTTAGTGATGGTTAACATAGGTTATGAGGATTGGAAACAAGAGAGATTATACCTTGGAAGTAAGGTTGCCTTTGCTTAATGAATGGCAACCGACATGATTCTAACTATGCGAGCCAAAACTTTCTCAATCTGCTTGCTCGATAGCCAAAGAAACTTCACAAAAAGAAGACATTTGCAATTTTCTTGTTTAGTTCTCCAATGTTAGAAATAGTAGTGCAAATGAACATGTACATCAGGGGGTAAAAAATAAAAATGGTTGAGGAAGAGAAACAAATCAACAAGGGGTGGGTAGTAAACTGAAGAACAGAAACAATAACTATTAACACAACCTGAACAAGAATTTCTTCACTTTTAACATAATTTACTATTTTTTTAGTGAGTGTTAACATAAATTATGAGGATTGAAAACTAGAGGTAGATTATACATTGGAACTCTACAAAAAGAAGACATTTGCAATTTTCTTGTTTATTTCTCCAAGATTAGAAATAGTAGTGCAAATGAACATGTTACATCAGGAGGTAAAAAATCAAAATGGTTAAGGAAGAGTAAAACAAATCAATTCAAGGGGTGTGTAGTAAACTGAAGAACAGAAACAATAACTATTAGCACAACCTGAACAAGAACTTCTTCACTGTTAACATAATTTACAATTTTTGCCAAAACTTTCTCAACCTGCTTGGTAGCCAAAGAAACTCTGCAAAATGAAGGCATTTGCAATTTTGTTGTTTATTTCTCCATTTCCACGTCCAATTTGATCATTAAGAAATTAAATTAATAGAAGAAGTACAGATGCTTCCTTTTTCAATATATTATTACGAGATCGGATACACAGCAATAATAAAGAAAAAATTAACCTTGAAGACAAAAACTCGGAAAAATACTGCATCTCTTTAAGAAGAGTTCACAAATTGAATTGTGAAACAATGGAATGTTTGCAAAACATAAAAGACGCGCGCAACCTAGGCTATGACCTAACCAAATAGGAGAAAGGAAAAAAAACCATTCTAATTAATGCAATTTCTCACAATAATTAGAAGGTAGAGGGAGAGTTTTCCTTGGGGTATAAAAGTACAAATAAAAAGCCAAGTGTTGAAACAAAAATCAAACGAAACTACAAAAAGGGAAACCAATCCCTAACCAATTCTAAAAATAATGGCCGACCGAACACCTTACAGGGAAAAAGTACAACAATAGTTTTTGTCCAATGAAGAAATTAACACTTCAGGGAAAAAAAAAAAAAAAAAAAAAAAAAT
>NW_010365447.1:43861-47872 GCF_000414095.1 Morus notabilis
GAAAT
Source organism: Morus notabilis (assembly GCF_000414095.1). NCBI lineage: Eukaryota > Viridiplantae > Streptophyta > Magnoliopsida > Rosales > Moraceae > Morus > Morus notabilis. Next base: position 43,867 of record NW_010365447.1, read on the forward strand.
CCAAACACGAACACGACACGCTAATAACACGGTTAACACGACACGACACGCGAACACGATTATTAAACGTGCCGTGACGGGCCGACACGAAAAAAACACGTTTATGACCCGTTTATGACCCAACTAGCAAAAATAGTGAATTTTATATTGTATTCAAAACTATATTAATTGACTACTTAATATCACTTATAGTTAAATTCATGCATTATAGCCAACACACATTAAAATATCTAAAACATCACTTATGACATATGTTTCAAAACATACCAATTACTAAACATCTAAAGAAGTTTAAAAACATAACCAAGTACATTTAAATAAGTTTGAAAATATAACCAAATATTTGAAAATTTAAGTGCATAAAACATAATCAACCATCTACAAGTCCATTGGTATATTTAGGTGCATAAAGCATAAAACATATTTAAAGTTTAGGTTTATCCATTACAAATCATCCATTGGCATTTTGTAATCAATCATCTACAAGTCCATCTACAAGTCCATTGACATTTTGTAATTTTATCAACATACCATAACTTATTTAAAAGTTAGAGTGTTAAATTAAGTTAACCCTTTTATCAAACACCCTACATGTAAATGAGAGAATATAAATAAAAAGGGCTGTGAGAGAATGAGAGAGAATGAGAGAATGAGAGAAAGAGAATTAGAGAAGCTAGGGTTTTATCTTAAAAATATATATAAATATATATATATGGATTAATAAACAGGTCGGTTCGGGTCGTGTCGTGTCGGCCCGATTATGGCCCGTATAACCAAATGGGTTAAGCGTGTTAAACGGGCTGGCACGAATCCAACCCGTTTATTTTCGTGTTATTCGTGTCAGCCCGTTAACGACCCAATTAATAATCATGCGGTCTAAACCCATTTATCTCGTGACGTTTCATCGTGTCGTGTCCAAAATTGCCGGCCCTACTTGGCGTAGCAAAAAACAGGGTGTAGTTGCAAGGCGCAGTGCCGAGGCTGAATATAGGGCTATGGCACATGGAATTTGTGAGGCAATCTGGATAAACTGACTACTGGAAGAACTAAGAATTGATTGTGAGCTCCCTATGCAGCTCTATTACGACAACAAAGCTACAATCAGCATAGCACATAATCCGGTTCATCACGACAGAACTAAACACGTGGAGGTGGACAGGCATTTCATCACAGAGAAAATTGAGTAGAATAATCAGTGTGGGATATATTCCCTACGAAGTAACAAGTGGCTGATATTCTCACAAAAGGACTGCACGGACCAGCATTTGAAGCATTAGCAAGCAAGCTCGGACTCAGAGACATCTACGTCCAAGCTTGATGGGGAGTGTCGGCGGATCAAATCAAATTGATTTAATCGGATTTTACTGGATTAAATCAATCTAAAATATTTTGAATTAATTTGAAATATTCAAATCTTCCTTATTGATTATCCGGTTGTTTAGGATTAGGTTTTAGTCAATAAAATATGATTTGATTGTAACAGCAAATAAGCCACATTATTAGGGAGGTTTTCTTTATTCTGTTATTCTTTGTTGCCTATTTAACTGTATTTTCTGCCACATTAATAAAATATCGCAGATCATTCCTTTCAAATCTGCTTTCAGAGTTCGCCACCAAAGCGTAGACGTCAACCTCATCAATCAAGTTGATGGCGATTCTAAATAGCAAAAAGGTGAGAGAGAATAACACAAAAGAAGAGAAAAAAGCGAAAAACATGCAGAGAATGAAAAACTTATGCTTCAGGGGAGGGGGGAAAGTGCACAGAAGACAACAAAATAGATAAACAAAAACTTTAAATAGTAAGAATGTTAGAGCAGCTACAATAAACACTCTGCATTCTAATATTCTATAGTTACTAGTTGAGGGATGAGCGTGTTATGCTTCTAAATTTATTGCAGATATTTTAATCAAATTTATAGAAAGATAGCTTTGTTTTGTTTTCTTCAGACATATAGTGGTCTTTTTTCTTTAAAAAACAATTTCTTTCAAAAAGCACAAATGTCACTAAACAACAACAAAACTAAAACCAACTAGCAGCCCATCAAAACACACCCAAGAAAAAAAAAGGAAAAATTTGAGCCTAATAAAGTCCTAAGGTACATCATACCTCAAAAAATGAAACAAGAAAGCAACATAGGGGAAAAGAAGGTTACACACACCACCACTTTGCAAGGTTGAATAGAAAATTGCAGCTACTAGGAAAACAGTGGGCCTCTCGACCATAGAAGCTTAAAGACATCTGCACGTCAAATCGTCATCATAACCAGTAACAAATTCCTTGAACACCACTGCTGCATCACCTTCAAAACAGTGAAACGAACAAAGACCGCACAATAGTGAACTTCTGTTAATGCACATCTGTGATGTTTTCTAACTATGACAATCCTACTATTTTTTTCCCTGAACATCTGAATTTCGCACATGTTTTTTTTATTAGAGAACAATAATAAAATTAAAGTTCAAGTCCATAAAATGGGATACGGTACATCCTAAAAGTTAAAATTTAAAGTCACCATAGAACAATCAAGAAGTACCATAAAAGGAGCGTCCAATATCATAATCTTGAACCTTTCAAACATTGGAAGCTTAGTTCACTAGCTATTTCTCACTTCCCAACAGAAAAAAATGAAAAAGAGGCAAGGACTGACCAAAATCTAAGACATGATGCAGATCATGGGATACTCAATGTTCACTAGGCATGCTCTTAATGATATCAGAGTCACCTAGATCAATAATGCTAAGGCAGCATACTCTGTAGTATTTTCCACATGTTGTTCCCAAGTCTACACTGTTGCCATTGTAATGATGAACTCCCGAAAATAATTTTAACGCGCTAAAAGTCTTCATTTCCGCAAATTTCAACAACTTTCAGACCCCCATTACTAAACCGAATCAACTTCATCAAACTAACACAAAATGCACACTTAATCAAAAAAATGCTCACTTAATAAAAAAAAATGCTATGTATCACGATTTGTTATAATTATTTCATTATCACTCTGAACACAAATAATGCCAGGCAAAAATTTTAATCTGTACTACTGCACCAAGAAGGTCAAGAAAAATCACACGCAAGTAACTAAATAAACCCCTGAGTAGGCAACAACAAAAAATAAAAAAAGAAAGGAAGAAAAGAAAAGGGGATAAAAAAAAAGAACAGCTAATGGAAGTCATAGGTGTATAGTGCCAAGCATGAAATTTTATTGTCTCCTAAATAAAGGAATGAACAGAAGATTTCAAAAATGTAAGCAAAACAGAGAGACACAACAAATGGCAAAACCACATAAGCATTGCTCCATAAAAACCAATTCAATCTTAAATCTAATTCCCCATACTTTCATGTAAACAGTTCACATTCAACAAAAAAGTACAATTCAGCAATAACGGTTTTCATAATTTCTCGTTCAAATGATCCAATCCTATCACACATAGAAAAACAACAAAAACATAGAGAACCCCAGATCCAAAAGACAGATATGCGAAATAATTAAGCAAAACCCCAAATGAGTGAATACACCAAAAAGATCCAGCTTCCGAATCTTATAGAAACAAAAGGTGGAGCTAATCAATTACCTAACAGATTCTTGGACCTATAAACAATGGCCATATTACAGTGCTCGTATTTAACACTAAAACATGCACTTCTTCATATATTATGAAAACTCTCAGCAGTTTTAAGCAGAAGAAATTACCTTAAAACATAAACCATGACAATATCCAATAGCATACCGCCAGAATTAGAAGATACACCCAGTAGTTTCCGTCACTATTAAGCTGATGAAAGAAAGAACCATTTAAGGTAAATTTAATCCAATATGAAATAAATTTTAAGGAGAAATAAGAAAATTTAATTTAAGTAATGAGTACGGAAAAAATAGAAATTAAATAATTTAGATACCATAGCTAAGGAGGTTCATTATTTATATTGATATCTTTTGTGAATAACACTGTAAGACTCCAATAAGATTGTACCTGCAATAAATCAATATGGAGCATAAAAAATATT
>NW_010365447.1:49667-51149 GCF_000414095.1 Morus notabilis
GTTAAGGTACGATAAACGGAAAAGTTGCAAATCGGAATTGAAGAGATCGTCACGATGCCGGAATGTTGTCGGCGATTCTGAACGTTGGATTCACAGCGGCGATGATAGAGAGAGGCCAAAAATCCCTCATCTTGTCTCTTTGATATTGATTCTGAGCTTTTCTCTTCGATTACTCATTTTCTTATTATTTCATTTTCAAAGTTCAATCAATTTTCAAAAATCTCAGAAAAAAAGGTATTTTACTTATCAATTTTGTTACATAACATTGTATTACTCAAGTTTATTTATACTGTTTATTGTTTACAAATGAACGAATTAACATTAGTTTCTTTTGTTCAGAAAATGGCCGCATCAAATTTTCCTGATTTCACTGCCCTCCCTGAGCTTGGTGATGAGCCATTTTACAAGAATGAAATGTTGGTCCACAACTCCACCCCCACTTAACCGGAAACTGCTCCGGTTGATAATGCTTCAGTGCACAATAAGGAAGTTGGAGTACGTAGCAGGGAAAAAAGACCGCGAACTGCTCCCGCATGACAGCATTTCACAGAGGAGCCCCGACTAAATCTAAAAACAAGTGAAATGGAAATTCGTTCGATATGTAAATATTGTAAAGAGCACTTTTCTAATAAAAAAGGTGAGGGTACTGGTCATTTAGATAGACATTAGAAAGCATGTCTGCCGTTACACCAAGGTGGGAATGTGGACTCCCGCCAACAAACACTATCATTCACATCACAAGGGTTGCAAAATTTTACATACAATGCACAACGTGCTCGTGAGGCACTAGCTAAATTTTTAGCTAGTGTCGAATTACCTCTTTCTTTTGCAGATGATGCAGCGTTTGAAGAATTCATACAGACGGCCTTCTGCCCGCAATATAAATGGGTAAGTAGAAACATAACTCGTTCTGATTGCATGAAAGTATTTTATGCAATGAGACAATCTCAAGTTGATAATTTTAGGTCTTTTAATGCTATTATATCTTGTACTTTTGATCTATGGGGGAGGTGCAATAAAACTGGATATTTTTGCATCACGGCGTTTTATGTTGATGATGAATGGGTTTTAGAAAAGAGAATAATAGGTTTTCGTTTATGTCTATTTCCTCATAACGCAAATGCTATTTTTTAAACAATAATGGAAATTTTTTGGTTTTATGGATAGAAGATAAAGTTTTAACTATTACTTTGATAATGCATCAGCTAACACGACTGCAATTAACATGTTTAAACGTAGTTTGAAACTAGCATTTGGTGGTGCAATTTTTCATCAACGATGTGCGTGTCACATATTAAATTTAGTAGTACAAGTAGGAATTGAACATATTTCCTCTAATCTAACAAATATTAGAGAATCTTTATCCTTCATATCTAGTTCTGGAGCTTGGCTCCAAGAATTCTGACAATATTACAGGAATAGTCAGATCCGCCTAAGAAAGTTTCCAACTGATGTGAGACATATGTGGAACTCCACCTACTT
>NW_010365448.1:0-496 GCF_000414095.1 Morus notabilis
TAGCCAGTAAATCAAGGGATTCAGCTTTAAAAGTAGTGCATTGTGGATTATTATAAATATGTGTGTATATAGATTTCGGATGAACATATGTGGATTATTATACAAGTTGTTCCACAGATATGGGTAGCCAGTAAATCAAGGGATTCAGCTTTAAAAGTAGTGCATTGACCACAGCCAAAGCTACCGTAAAGCAATCTACCTAAACCCTAAACCCGCGAATCCTCTTCTTCTTCTTCTTCAATAATCCTCCCTTTTCTCCCTCCATAAAATGATCCACCTTAGAATTTTTGTCTCCAAATCCAAGTGAACTAGTAGTGTTATAACCAGCTAAAACAACACTTGGATTGTTAACATTATCATCTCTAGATGCCCCACCATAAACAAGTCTCCTCGTTATTCCAACATAATGCAACGACTCGGCTATTTACATCACAGTCACGCCCTTCTTTGTCCTCGCTTCCACCTCAGCACCTTTCTTAACCAACAACTCAATCAC
>NW_010365448.1:965-1587 GCF_000414095.1 Morus notabilis
CCTCAACTGCTAGGTGTAAAGCAGTATAGCCATCTTTTGTCAATGCATCAACATTTGCTCCTTTCAGTATAAGAAGCCTCAACACCTCCACATGACCGTTTTGGGCTGCCAGATGAATTGGCCCGAAAGAAGAATTCTCATATCGTTCACAGAAGGCCTTTCGGGCCAACAAAAGCTCAACAATCAAGGCCTCTCCGGCCTCAGAAGCAGCCTCCATCGGGCTACAACTAGATCGACTCTGGGCCTCCAAATCAGGCCCAAACTCAAGAATTAACTGGACAATATCAGGCCGGCCCTGAACGATAGCCAAATGAAGCAAACTTTGTCCATTCGAGTCCACCGTGTCAGCAGCCTCCCAACTAGGGTCACTCCTCTCAAGAACTTCTCTAACTTCTTCCATCAAACCACCCATCACGAGTCGTGCCAGGATCGGTGACCCGACAAAGATGATCTTAATCCCACTGTCGGTGAAAAGCTGCTTTTTCTTGGTGGTGAACCAGTCAGATAGAACGGCGTCGTAAGTGGTGGAGTAGTCTTTGGTGGCTGCACCAGGCACGACGATGATGTGCAAGAGGAAAGCGTTGTCAAAGTGAGGGAAGGAGTCAGGCAGAGTCGAACCAGG
>NW_010365449.1:0-37755 GCF_000414095.1 Morus notabilis
ATATATATATATATATCGGAATTCCGAATAAACTTAACCAATAAGGAATTTTAGCTTCAAGAGTATATATATCTACATGAGCTAAATTTTCAGGCCATTATTAAAGGCATACCCTTCCAATTCAAACACCTTCCTAGAACTCAGATGCTAGCTAATTAAAAATGAAGGTTCTAATTTAAAGCCACAAATTATACACTTAACAATAAGTAAATTAAAGAGGATAAGAAAAGCTAGACAATAAGGATTTACACTGTAAGATAACTCAAACTGAACACTTCTATGTTGAAAGTTCTCTTCTAGAGGCAAAACTAGTGAAACATAAATTATTAATCTATGAGTAGTTGAATACCAAGTCGTTTGAGGAGAAAAAACAATCCAAGTCCTTTATCCAATTCACGCAACAGGATAGACTAGTTCAGAGACTTCCATCTATAAATAGATCACAATATCTAAGCAATATTCCCCAACCATAATCACTCAAGTAACATTAGCAGAAGTACTCATAGAGATCTATAACATATATACTAAAATATCAAACATAATGAAAGGTGTTAACATCCTTTTAACACTTTCTGTCTTGGGTTTGGCAACTTTCATTGCCTCTGCCTATGACCCAGGCCCTCTGCAGGACTTCTGTGTAGCAATAGATGACCCTAACAAGGCTTGTAAGTATACACAGTTTTCCTTAATTTCCTTACCATGTTTCCTTATTTTTTTTACCACCTTTTAATAAACTATGTTCTCTATCTTATAAATGTTGACAGTAAATAGAAACTAACAAAAATTTCCTTTTGAGCAGTGTTTGTGAATGGGAAATTCTGCAAGGATCCAAAGTATGCCAAGGCTGAGGATTTCTTCTTTTCTGGGCTTAACATTGCTGGGGATACTACCCATAAAGTTGGGTCCAATGTCACTAATGTTAATGTGGACAAAATTCCTGGCCTCAACACTCTTGGGGTATCATTGGTTCGCATTGACTTTGCACCATATGGCGAAAACCCGCCTCACACTCACCCTCGTGCCACCGAAATCCTCGTTGTCGTGGAGGGACAACTCAGTGTCGGTTTTGTGACGTCAAACGGCCAAGACGGGAACCGCCTGTTCACAAAGGTTCTAAACAAGGGAGATGTGTTTGTCTTTCCAATTGGTTTGATTCACTTCCAGTTCAATCCAGGAAAGGTCCCAGCAGTTGCCTTCGCGGGTCTCGGCAGCCAAAATCCAGGGACCATAACAATTGCAAACGCAGTGTTTGGATCTAATCCTGCCATCAACCCTGAGATCCTAGCCAAGGCCTTCCAACTTGACCAGAAAATAGTTGAGGAGCTTCAGAAGAAATTCTGGGTAGCCAATTAGGGAGACCAAGAAACAACCATATAATAAAATTACTAGAATATGTTATGTGTTATGTAATAAATAGAATGGTCATGTGTCTATGCGCCATTCTCTCATTTCAGTTTATTATGACTGAGTTGCTGAGAGCATTGTCTCCGTACTTTGTACTGTACCTATAGATTTACGTGTGTTTTACAAATTCAATAAAGCTTTACTTTAGAAACTCTTGAAGTCTCTTTTAAGGAAAATGGAATAAAATGGTCGTGGAATATAGCAATCTCACATATATCGAAAAGAGAAAAAAACCGAGACCACTTGATGAAAACACTTGAAACAATTAGTATGATATAACCATTTGATCACAAATTTATGCCATAAAATCTGTCTCTCCTACTTCGTTTAATATTCTTTATTAGCACTGCCGTTTTATTCTAACGTAAAGAAGGCTGGTGTGCTTTTGTTTATTTATCTGCATTTAAAGAATTTTCCTTTGCCCTCTTGATATATGTTCAATTACTTCTCACTGACTCGTTGCCTCGTCCAATTTTTCTTTTTTAATCTTGGGTCGGGGATTTAGACTCTATATCTATGGTAGATTCAGATTTAGAATTATAAAGTTAATTTGATGTTGAATTACAGGCTATGCCGGTAATGCTTCCAATTTCTTCTTTTGCATTCTTAGAAAACTTTTTTTTTTAATTGTTTTTCTCTTTTTCTTCTTGCAAAAAAATAAAAATAAAAATAAAAAATAAAAAAGTATAGCTGCAAAAGAAGTTATCCTAGTAAGACCATCTCAAATGCAAATACAAATGCTAATTGTATATTTGCAACCATTTTTTTTTTTTCAAGTTCAATGAGTACCTCTCTCGTTTGTTAGAACTGATCAAGTTAATAAAAAAGGAGATGAATCCTTCGTCAAAAGAGTTAAGTTCCAAGGTAGGAACTATCAATTAAAAGTTCTAACAACAGGAGATTATCACGATGTAAGATGTTCCATTTTGAAAAATATTTTCAATTTTTATTTTGATGTTCAAACTTTTAAACAATATTTGATATAACTTATAAGACCGTTGCTTTAATTATTTGAATAGAGGCTTCAGGATTGTTTTTCGCAAAAGCAATTATGCCACTCGAGACTTTTTATGTGATGCTTGACTTTCTTAGCGTTAATGTGGAAGCGCTGAAAACTATTTACCTAGAGAGTTTTCTTAATTTTACCACTTCCTCAACTAAGTAAACATGTCATCCTAGGGTGTCGTTTTGTGTGCGTGCGAATAGTTCACAGTCCAATGCTTTTTAAAGAAGGCGTCAAAATGACAACAGATTATAAACGACGGAGTGGTTACGTCATTTGTTTCAAGAATAGAATCATAGATAGAAATATGCCTACGACCACCAGGTCAATAGGGATGAGATAGGGTGCGGTGGAACTTGGGTTTGAGAGAACACGAGTTTAATCCTGTATTTGTATATACCAAAAAATAAACATAGAAATCTGACAAAACGGCACTAGAACGACGATAAATAACAACATCAACAAGACACAGCAATAGAAAAAAGACTCCATTAGGGGAAACGCGTCTACAAGAAAACGACAACAAAATAAAATGATATCATTTAGGAAAAAGACAATAACATATAAAGCCATCTAAGTAAATAATACAAGAGTTAAACAATATCAACCTAAAAAACAGCATACACAAGTAAATGAAATCACCCGAAGAAACAACAACAATACAAAAAGGAATCATTTCAGTAAGCGACACAACTCAATAACTAAAATATTGATAATTCAAAGGCGTAAAAAACATGACGTTTGGTTCACGGATTCAGAATCATGATTCAGAACTATTATCGGTTTATGTGTGTTTTTTGCGAGAAAAAAATACTGTAGCGAACCACGAATCATTATTCAAACCATGGCATGAATCCTCATACCAAACACCCTGGAAAATGACAACACAGTAAGCAACGACAACACTAAAAACTGCTTTGTTTAAGTTAGCGACAACTCGAAAATGACATCATGAAAACAACACACTTTTATAAAAAAACATCAACAGCAAAAAATAAAACGACAATTATATATATAAGACAACATGAAAGCAACAATAAAATTGAAACAACAAAAGCTAGAAAAGCAAAATAAACTAAACGACACATAACTGAAAACGAAACTATCTAAAGTAAGCACATCAAGTTTCAAAGAACGCGTCATTCTGAGAAAAAGCCAATACATGAAAACGGACCCGTATCCACGACATGAAATCAAAATAATAATAAAAAAACAAAAATGATTGTAAAACGACATCAACATAAGAAATGAGTCAAATGACAACAACATAAAAAGCGGCATCATTTGTGAAACGAAAAAAATATGAACAATAAAATTATAATTAAAAACGATAGGAAAAAAAAAAGAATGGAAAACAACAACTTCAAGCGACAGAAGATACAATACGACAACAATAATGTGGGAAAAAGACGAATAGATCAAAAAGACGTGAAAGGAAATAAAGACACTGTAAGATAGATATTAAAAAAAAAAAAGAAAAAAAAAGACTAGTTCCAATTTGAAAATTTCCTTCCAGAGGAAAAACTAGTGGGAACTAAAATAATTTATCTGTATGAGTATTTGAGCACTTGATACATTAATAACATGATAGCTACTGAGTCAAAATCTACCAAGTCTTTTCTGAATTAGAAAACACAAACCAAGTCTTTTATCCACTTCATGAAGTAAGATAGACTACTTCAGACACTCCCATCTATAAATAGATCTAGAGCAGTGCAAACAAATAAATATATATATAGCAACCATGAAAGGTGTTCATTTCCTTCTCATAGCAGCTGTTTTGGCTTTGGCAACCTCCATTGCCTCTGCTTATGATCCAAGCCCTCTGCAAGACTTTTGCGTAGCAACAGACGATCCCAACAAGGCTTGTAAGTCTACATTTTTTTTCCCCCATTAATTCCCTCACTGTTACCAATTTTTATTCCTCAATAATTTTTCACCATGTTTTACAGTGGTATGGCAAATTGATACTAACGAAAATTTATTTCCTTTTGAGCAGTCTTTGTGAATGGGAAATTCTGCAAGGATCCAAAGCATGTCAAGGCTAAGGACTTCTTCACTTCTGGGCTCAACATTGCTGGAAACACTAGTAACCCAGTTGGTTCCGCCGTAACTACTGTAAACGTGGACAAAATTCGAGGACTTAACACTCTTGGGATTTCATTGGTTCGCATTGACTATGCACCATACGGAGAAAACCCGCCTCACATTCACCCTCGCGGCTCCGAAATCCTTGTCGTCGTGGAGGGGACACTCCACGTCGGTTTCGTGTCGTCTAACCAAGACGGAAACCGCCTATTCACCAAGGTTCTAAACAAGGGAGATGTGTTTGTGTTTCCTATTGGCTTGATTCACTTCCAGTTCAACCCGGAACATAAGCCAGCAGTGGCCTTTGCTGGTCTCAGCAGCCAAAACGCAGGAGTTATTACAATTGCAAACTCAGTGTTCGGATCGAATCCTTCCATCAAAGCTGATGTCCTAACCAGGGCCTTCCAACTGGACAAGAATGTTGTTAAATATCTTCAGAAGCAGTTCTGGTATGACAACAACTAGCTAGAGAAACGACAATTAAAACAGCCATGAATCTAGGATCTTTTGTGTTATGTAATAAATAGAATGGTTATGTGCTGTGCACCATTCGATCTCATTTAATTTTATGATTGATTTACTGTTGTTGGATTGTTGAGAGAAACTCGTTTAGTTTTTGTACTTTCTAAGTAGCAATAAATTTACTGTTTGTTTTGCAAATTAAATAAAAGGCAACTATTTTGTCGCATTCCGTTTAAGGAGTATGTTGGCTGCTTTCCACACAAATGAAAATGGACATGAGTTGCTAATCACACTTACCAAAAGAGAAAAAAACAGAGGTCAAAGTATGAAACCAAACCATCGTTATTGGCCATTAATTAATGTGTCCACCAATTTTCTTATCTGTTATAAAAAATAAAAAAAAAGAAGAATAAATAATTAAAAAAAGAATAAATATCCCGTTAAATTGGGGAAAGAAAGGGAGAGAGCGAGAGAGAGAGAATATCCGATATGTGCAGGCTACCAGCAAATTGTTTAGCTGCTACAAAAGTACTGATTAAAATGTTGTCTTCGTAATTTTTTCCATTAATTAATAAAGATTGTTGGTCCTTTCTCATTGGTGCTGATACCAGGAATGTAAAAGAAAGCAACCGACTAATAATTTAATTATAAGAAAAGGAAAGAAAAGAAAGCTTCATTAGGTTGAAAGGAACTATGATAATGTGGCCAGTTCCTTTTTAAAAGTTTCTTTCTAGGCAAAATTAGTGAAACTTTAAATATTATATCCATAGCTTCTGTATGCGTCAGGAGGGTACGTGTCTAGATGAACCTTGATCAATATGCTTGTTCGTCATTGTTATTAATAACTAGAAGAACAACGAAGACAAGTTTCGAATCATACTTTTACTTGCCAATTTACCGGATATAGTTAATATCAAATTAATTAAATTACCGAAGTAAAAATTAGAGAATGAACTCAGAGAATGTTTACGTGATTCTGTAAAAATTTACATTCACAGTATCACGCTGAGACATTAAACAATGCACTAATTAATTTCGATTACAATCACTAATAGACTTATACAATCTAAATACTCCGTCTCATAATTGCCGCACAGGTCTTGTAACAATTAGCTGGATCTCTTCAGCAAGCATCACTCGTCTTCAAACTCTGCATGATGAAATTCTTTCACTTAGTAGATCGCTCTCTTCCAAAACTCTAAGTACTTCTTCTGAAAAACAATGATTGGTTGACCTCCCTTCAACATTGTAGATCGTCTTTCTCTTGAAGACGACAAATTTGTCTCTAGAAGAACGTCAATTTCTTCTCCTAAAGAACACAGTAAAAAAGTCTTACCACGCTTTATCTCCAAGATTTCAACCTTCTTATCCTTATATATCTTTTTTTAAAATTGAATCTGAATCTGTCATGCTTCCACACAATAGCTTCTTCTCAATTTTCAAATCGATCCAATCTTAAATCCCAGAAGATAATTAATAACTTGAGTATTACCATAAGATGCCGACCTCTGTTTGGTAGAGGGATTCGTTCCCTGATTCGAATCATGATTTATGATTCGCTACAGTATTTTCTCTCACAAAAAATTCACGTAAATCGAAAATAGTTCAAATCACATGGTTTGAATCCTCCAACCAAACGTATAGGTACAAATTATAAAGTACATCTTAGTTGAGAGTAGAAACCCAAGCCTTTTGTCCGCTTCCTGAAGTAACAAAGACTTGTAATTAAGAGAATCCAGTGTCCACCTATAAATAGCGATGTCAAATCTGTAAATATTTCTTAAGTATTCTTGAACTAACTAGCCTCAATAGGGACTAGAGAGTAATTATCATGATTCCCAACAAATGTTTGTGCAGTACAGGAATTATCCCCCCTAATTCCCCAGGAGGTCATTTTGAAAAATGACATTTTTGGAGAGACAAAAACAAAATAAAAAAAGAGAGACAATCATCTATAACCGCGTCCACAATAATCTTGAAACCATCACTAGTTTTAAAAACGACACTAATTCATAAAAGCAGCAAAAGAAACGCCATCCTGAAAAATGATATTAGCCTCATGGCAAACGAATGCCTATCGGGAAACGATAAGAACATGAAAAACGACATCAACTAAAATAAAGACACCAAAACAAAAATGACAATCATTTTAAAAAAATAACAAAAATAGGCTAAAAAATAGAGAAAATTACATATTCTATCTTTTTAAGTACCTGAATCATTAAAAGTACACATTTTAAAAAACTCTACCCCTTTGACTAGTTTTAATCTAAAGGGTAGAAATATATGTACTAATGTAAGATGTAAAAATAAAAGGGCTTCATTTCAAAGGGTATTTTTAAAAATTAGCCCGAGAAGTATTGATATTAGCGTCATGAAAAAGGAATCCCCATCAGAAAACGACAAGAACATGAAAAACGACATCAATCAAAATAGACAGCAAAACAAAAGTGACAGTCATTTGAAAAATAACGAAAACGACAGAAATCATGTAAAATGATATTACGTACCTTGAAAACGCTAAGAAGATACATCAACCTAAAAACAAATTAAAAGTAACTACACCTGATCCTGCCAAATCGATACACATTCCGGATTATAGTAAGCTCTAGCTTCGACTAACTACGAAATGAAACACCACCACTTTCTACTAATAATTGTAATTAAGAGGGGAAAATTAAAATAGTCGATATTATCCAAAGCAAAAACAAATAATTCGGCCTTTTATACAAATAGAAATTTGACCGCAGCATTGGCAAGAGGCCTGTCGGAGTTAGAGTAGAAATTGAAAAGATTAAAGACCGCAGCAATAGAAAATAGACCACCAGAAAAATGGCTGAGCTATTGTACGTTGATACAATTTTCATAAACTAGAATGTTTTACTTGGTATTACGAGAAAAGTGATTGGAACAAAAAGGGACTACGAGTTTGACGTACAAGCGGAAAATGATAATAAGGTCAATAGTTTGGTAGACATAAGGATTCTAGTGATAGCAAAATTATACGAAGCTTTAAAAATAGACAAATTCGTTAGTAAGGTGCAGTACCATCCAATATTAGTAATAGCATGCAACGTCTATATATTTTCTTATTTATTTATTTATTTTTTGCTTGAATATTTGTTCTAGTATTTATTAGAGTACGAAAAATACAACTAAATTTAATATCTAGCTATAAATAGACAAGTTGTGCAAGCAAGATTTCTCACGCTCTTATTCCATGATCAGTAGTACAGCAGAAACAAAATGCAGACGCGCATAGCAGAGACACTTAAGAATGAAGAAGGGTAGTAAAATTGTTGATTTTGTTTTGGCATTTGATCTCTTGGCTTTGGCAACTCACATTGCCAGTGCCTACGACCCCAGCCCTGCGCAGGACTTCTGCGTGGGAGTCAATGAGCCCCAAAATGGTCGTACGCATTTCAATCACATAATTTTTAATTTTTAACTAAGATTTTGCAACAATCAACAGAAACATATATCGTAATACTTAGATTAAATTTTTTATGCATACAAGTTTTAGGTGTTAAAAAAGTTGTGATGTGTTAAGTTTTCCTGACATAATTTGATAGATTATCTATGTCGTAAATTTGTAATGGCTGTGACAGTATTATATAATATTTATGTTGTAGAGCTATTTGATTTTAGCATCTAGCTTGTAGTTTTGCTCATGATATTTTTGTATTTTTTATAATTTATAATGGGATTTGAATGCGGGGATAAGGGGGTGACAATCTAATTGAGATGTCTTAAGATTTTTTTTTTTGATGTTTTAACCACTATTCATTCAAAAAAAATTTCTTTAAAACAATTACAGGCCATGAAATCAGTGTCTCTCCCTTCTCATCGATTCTATTGACGACTATGTGTCGAGACTTTTGTAGAATAGAATGGTGTTATCTAGTTTTCAATATTTCCTAGGTATCCAAAACCCAAGACATAACTTGATTGGTCATTGAAAATTGAAATAAAAAAAGAGTACAAAAATATGAAACAGTTGGGAACCATCTTTGACATTGGGTATTCAGATAAGATGTTTCTTGCCATGCAAGCAAACAAAACTTGGTGAGGGAAAAAGAGAGTTTCAACGTGGAAAATGTACAGTAATTTGGTCATTTAAAAGTGAAGTAATTTCAATGAATCCATAGAGTGGTTACTAGCCGGCCCTCCTTCAAATTAGATCAACCTTTTAGGGCATGTTTAGAAAGTATATTCAAACTATGATTCTTAATTTAATGTTTGAAATTCAATTTTTTTTATGAGAGGAAAACACTATAACAGAATCAATGATTGGAATTTGAGAATACGAAACAAACAGACCCTTAGTTATTTTATTTGGCATTGTCTTTTCAATATACCCGATGTTTCGTGTAATAATAAATACCACTTAGAAGAATGGATACCTATAATACGTATGTTTGAACAGTTTCAACTTGCAATGTTTACACCTATCAACTACTCCACAATATGAAACTTGGTGAATACTACTTGAATATTCGTTCCAATAAGATACCATTCTTCCTTTACATTTGAAAATGACGATTTGCGTAAAAAATATTCTCCTGATCATAATTCACATAAAGACTTGTAATCAAGGCTGCGCCAAAATAAGTACCTAATGGAAGAGAAAATAATACCAATTGCCCTTCCTTGTTATCACTGAGTTCTTGATGTCTAACTAAATAAATATGCAATCTTAAAACAACTAAGTGTCTATATATATATATATATCGGAATTCCGAATAAACTTAACCAATAAGGAATATTAGCTTCAGGAGTATATATAACTACATGAGCTAAATTTTCAGGGCATTATTAAAGGCATACCCTTCCGATTCAAACACCTTCCTAGACTCAGATGCTAGCTAATTAAAAATGAAGGTTCTAATTTAAAGCCACAAATTATACCCTTAACAATAAGTAAATTAAAGAGGATAAGAAAACCTAGACAAGAAAGATTTACACTGTAAGATAACTCAAACTGACCACGTCTATGTTAAAAGTTCTCTTCTAGAGGCAAAACTAGTGAAACATAAGTTATTAATCTATGAGTAGTTGAATACCAAGTCTTTTGAGGAGAAAAAACAATCCAAGTCCTTTATCAATTCATGCAACAGGATCCCCTCACGGATCGTTACAGTTATCTTAACTTTCAAACATTTACCTCTTAAAGAATGCGAAAAATTGTTAAACTTGAAATACTTTACTTTGAATGACTTAAAGAAAAGCCTAGTTTTTTTTTTTTAAATATATTATCTTTAAAATTTTTGAACTTTCTCAAAGAAAAATAAAATAACCTTCGGTTCAACATAATTATTAAAATCTATAAAGTCTAAAATATTCTTCAAATCAAAACCACCGTAAACCAAAGTTCCAAAACAATAAAAGTATAAAGTAAAAAACTTTGTTTAACATTACACACTTTTATCCCATGATTGTTTCTCCCATTTTCTTATCACGCATAGCTCGCATCCGCTCTAATATTCTCCATGGCTACATCTTACCCTTTAGATTATCTACAACATGAAATAACTTATATAAGCAAGGGCTTAGTAAGACACTTAATTCTCACAACTTTAAATGAACATTTTTATTCATTAACAATAAACATCATCATGAGAATAATTATTTTTGAACATGTTTAGACTTTAAAATCCATCATATATTGGGCCCGACGTTGTACCATCATAGCGCGCTAGCCACGGGAAGCATAGGGTAGCAAATCCCATATCAACCATGGCAATAAGACCGCTCACCAGTCACCATCAAGGGTGTACAACGCCATTTAAAAACATAAAAATACATATATACATTTTTCTTCAAAACGTCATCATAAGAGAATTATTAAAAACGTCATAACATCATCATAAACATCAAAATCATATACTTCTCAATTCTTCAATTCATGTTGCAGGTGAGAGTGTACTTACTTGAGCACCTTACTTAACCTTTTTAAATTTCACAACGGTGATGCGACGAATGAGGTCCTCGGGTGCTCGCCTCTCGAACCGTTCATGCCATAAATCATAAATAAGATTATTAAAAAGCCTTAACATCTCATCAAATACATTAATCATGTTAAAACAACATTTAATATACCATTTTCACCATTCATTAACATCAAGACATAAACACCCACTGATTACACAAAACCACAAAACCTAATAAAAACTGGTAGCCTGACCTTTACTCCTTAAAAAACTCATAATAATTCACATAGAACTCCAAATGACCTGAAACCAATTTTAAATTAAAGTAGATATCTAGAGCTTTCCGATAGTATCTAATTTGTTAAAAACGGAGTTCGTTTACTCCCTGAAACCCTGTTTTAAAATTGGACATGAAACCTAGAGAAATTTCAGCTCTCAAACTAGGACGAAAATTCACCAAAAATTCTATAAAATACAAAACCATCATCCTTAACATGTATAAACAGCATTCCATCTATTCTTCAGCCCTATAACATGTTTCTAATACTTAAAGAAATATAAATACGTGCATATATGTACATCTTATACCTATAAAATGATGATCAAAAGAATCACATGATGAGTCAATCATATAAAAGATCATAAATAAATCCTTTGCATGTTTCTAGGTTGTACAAGAACCAATAGTTCCATTATTAATTCAATTATCAAAATTGCCAACCTCTATAGCATGCTTTTATGGAGATACACAACAAAACAATCAAATAATAACTATGACTAACATAGAGTCTAATAGAAATCTACACTCAAAATCATAGAATCAAAAATTTAGGATCATACCTTAACACTTTCTAAATTTTCTCTTGTGTGATTGATGAATTCAAAAAGGATTAAGAGGAAATGAGTTTGGTGGCTGATAAAATGAAAGTTCTCTTGTGGTGTTCAAGAACGTGAGAAAAGAGGAAATAAGGAGAAGAAGATGAAAAATCTCTTTGGGAATTGAGTCTCTAGAGAGAAAAATGGAGAGATATGAAGAAGAGGGCACAAGCGTGATAGAGAGAGAGAGATTTTTTTTTCCTTGCTTCAAGTACGCTGATTCCTCTTATTCTCTTTTGACCATACATATAGTTAATGCACATATATATGGCAAGGCTGGTTAAGCAATGAATCTGCCTATTTTTCTCACATTGTACGTATATGAAGTTGACTTCTTTTCATAAATAGGCGCAAAAGAAAAGAAATGGAATGAAAGCGTGAAATATATAACTCAATAAAGAATATTAATTGTCTTGGGTTGGGTGATATAGTGGCTGTCAAAGAGGTAGAAATCATTTTGCAAACCATGGTGAAAGTTTCTTTATACGGTTATTGACTCCAAAGGCATTAAACCAATCCCCACCCTTAACAATTCAGCATAGAACCAATCATCACCAACAAAGTGCAATAACAAACGGTGGTTGGCCATTGATATTTTAAATATATAATATATATACATAACTATATAGTATACCATAAAATTGAACGTATATGTATTTTGTAATACCATATATCAATATAATTTATTAATGGTGTTAGTACCGGTTTTAGTTTTTTAACACTTTATAAGACAATATGAATAATACATAAACATAAAATAAAAGAATACGAGAGAAATGGTATCACGGTTCGGTAACACCCTACTCCGCGGGGCCACGCCCAGATGATGAACAATCCACTAAGAACTCTTTTACAATTCAATTGGACTTAATCTACCCGAGACTCCCTCTCTAAGAAGACGCATATGAACTTGCAATTTTCCCAATGGACTTGAACAGCGAGATCCCCTCAACTTTAAACATTGGAATCCCTCCAACTAAGTTTTTCTCCCGAAAAACACTCAAATCATCTCTCTCAATACAAGTGCTCACCCCTGTCTCACAACCCATCAAAAACTCATCAAGAGGCGTACAAAGACTTAAGGGACACTTTCAATAAATAAGCAAGCTGTGAATAGCTTTACACATCTTCAATTAATTTGCTGAACCATATCTGTTGTAGATCTTGTTGCAACAAAACTGCAACATAGCTGTTACGGCCAACTTTCCCAAAACCAGACGAATCAATATTCTTTAATTATGAAATCTTCCCAAAACTGATATATGAACCTGGACACGTTCTTAAGAGGCAGAGGAAGATCATCTAGCTATGAAATCTCAATCAAGAATCAATCAAATCAATTTTTCATCTTTGAATCAATAGTTGACTTAGAAAAATAGAAACTAAAACAGGTTTCTGGATTTTTTGAAACCTGCCAAAAGAAACTTGCCAGCTGCATAGACATTTCCAAACGCAATCATCCCAGCAAAACATTCCTAAAATAATGCCAATCAAATCCGATTACAATCAATACAAAAATTGGGAAACAAATCCCAACAATCTCCCCCTTTGGCATTGTTTTGGCAAAACTAATAATAGCTACTAAAACACAATACTTTTTGAACAAATCAAGTTTCCAGACTACTTACTCCCCATTTTTGACAAAAATAAGCCAAAAATTCTAGAAACTGAGCAACACCTTCTTGCAAATCGCTCCCCCTGAATCCTCCACGAGTCATACTCCCCCCTGAATATGGTATTCTCCGATGTATATTCCTTTTATCACCTATCAAGAGCTTGAAGTGACCATTATCACAATACTCAAATTTATTAGTACATGCTCTAAAAGAAGTATAAGCCCCAAGACAACTTAAATTAAATTTCCTTACGCACACATGTCTAGGAAATTTATTTTGCACATCAATCTTTGCTTTAGGTGTCCTTCTTGTGAATGCAAAATTTGGTGGATTAATGATCATACCTCTTTTTAAAGCATTCAAGTATTTGTAACATCTAGGTCTAATGTGGCTAGGCAAATTACAATTGTGACAGATAGGAACGAACTTGTTTGTTGCTTGTCTTGATACAACAAACTTCTTGTCTAATCTTACCCGAGATTTCTTAAAAGGCTGCATCATAGTACTGGTGGCTCCTTTCATAAAGACAGTCTTCCCAAAAATTTCTTGACCCTCGTAGCTAAGGCCTGAATGATCACCACAAGTTTTTTGTTGTGAGAGTAAGTGATCCAATTTTGATGTGCCCGAGTTTAGCATCCTTAAATTCTTCTGGGTCTGCTCTAATTCGAGTCTGGTCTCAACAAGCTTTCCTTGATGCTTTGTTGCCAAGATTTCATAATTTGTTGCAGCTATCTTCAACTCATCTCTTTCCTTTGTTAAGACACCAACTTCATCTTCAAGCGATTTGTTTCGTTTGCAAACAACAAGCCATTTGCTGTACATCTTCTTATATGCCTCCTGAATCTTCCCAAGGCTTAGGTCATCATCATCACTGTCATCTTTAGTTTCATCCTCAAAATCTATATCATTAACAATTCCACCAGAGGTTGTTGCAGACGCTGTTGCAACAGACTCTGTAACAACATTATTGGTGCAAAATAAATTTTTATCCGTGAATTCATTTCTTACAGTGAAAGCCACATAATTGCTGGTGTGATCATCTACATCTCCTTGACTTCCACCCGAATCATCACTCTATGTAGACGCCATGGCAGCCGTGTTTCCATTCTTGAGAGTGTTTGCACACTCCGCTTGAACATGTCCGAATCCTTTACATTCTCGGCATTGTATTCTCTTTTTCCTTTTCTTCTCTTCAAACCGTTGAGAATTAAAATTCTTCTTTTGAGAATTTTTGTTATTTGAATTCTCTCCAAATCTCCCTTTCTTGTTGATCTTTCTTAGCATTTCATTGAATTTTTTGGTGAGTAAGGTAAGAGACTCACTCAAGTCCTCATCTTCGTCGGTCTCATCTTTGATGGACATATCATCATAATCTGCATTAAGAGCAATGCCTCTACTTTTATTTTTAGCCTTAAAGTTCATCTCAAAGGTTTGAAGATTACCTATGAGTTCATCAAGTCTCATCTTCTCCACGTTTTTTGCTTCTTCGATGGCTGTCACTTTTTAAGTAAAATGTGTCGGAAGTGATCTCAAGGTCTTTTTCACCAATTTGGCGTCAGAATATTTTTCTCCAAGGGCGAAGGCTTCGTTGGCAATATCACAAAGCTTTGAGTTGAAATTGACAATGCACTCATCCTCCTCCATTCGTAAACATTTAAAGCGAGTTGTGAGTATTTGAAGCTTTGAAGCCTTCACAGTATCCGTACCTTCATGCGCAGTTTGAAGAATGTCTCAAGCTTCTTTTGCAGTTTCACACGTGAAAATCAATTTAAATTGATTAACATCCACAGCATTAAAAATGGCGTTCAATGCTTTTGAATTACTTTTTGCTAGCTTGTCCTCATCGCTGGACCATTTCTCTTCTGGCTTAAGGACGGTATTGCCTTCATCATCTTTAGTTGTTGGATGAGTCCATCCGGTTAAGATAGATCGCCATGCCTTCTCATCAATAGCTTTAATGAAAGCTTTCATGTGAGCGGTGGTTTGTTCACAAATCCTCCTTCTCTCAAGACATCCATTCCTGCAAAATAAACCAGTACACCAGGACCTCACCGAAATACACTACAGTGACCCGCTCTGATACCAATTGTTAGTACCTGTTTTAGTCTTTTAACACTTTATAAGACAATATGAATAATACAGAAACATAAAATAAAAAACACGAGAGAAATGGTATCGCGGTTTGGTAACACCCTACTCTGTGGGGCCATGCCCAGATGATGAGCAATCCACTAAGAACTCTTTTACAATTCAATTGGACTTAATCTACCCGAGACTCCCTCTCTAAGAAGACGCATATGAACTTGTAATTTTTCCAATGGACTTGAACAGCGAGATCCCCTCGACTTTGAACATTGGAATCCCTCCAACTAAGTTTTCCGCCCGAAAAACACTCAAATCATCTCTCTCAATACAAGTGCTCACCCCTGTCTCACAACCCAACAAAAACTCATCAAGAGGCGTACAAAGACTTAAGGGACACTTCCAATAAATAAGCAAGCTGTGAATAGCTTGATACATCTTCAATTAATTCGCTGAACCACATCTGTTGCAGATCTTGTTGCAACAAAACTACAACATAGCTGTTACGGCCAACTTTCCCAAAACCAGACGAATCAATCTTCTTTAATTCTGAAATTTTTCCAAAACTGATATATGAACCTGGACACGTTCTTAGGAGGCAGAGGAAGATCATCCAGCTATGAAATCTCAATCAAGAATCAATCAAATCAATTTTTCATCTTTGAATCAATAGTTGACTTAGAAAAATAGAAACTAAAACAAGTTTCTAATTTTTTTGAAACCTGCCAAAAGAAACTTGCCAGCTGCATAGACATTTCCAAACGCAATCATCCCAGCAAAAAATTCCCAAAATAATGCCAATCAAATCCGATTACAATCAATACACAAATTAGGAAACAAATCCCAACAAATGGTATTAAATAAACACACATATCCATCAAATCAGCATATAAAATTTAACAATTTGGCATGAACTTGTTCTTACACTACGAGTCCTCGTCGCATTCACCTGTAAAATATACTCAACATAATGTTAGAATTAATTATATATAACACCATAACATTATTCAAGTTAACTCCTAACATCTACTTTTAAGAATTTTATTGGTTTAGAAATATGGGTGTTACAATAGACTAGTTCAGAGACTTCCATCTATAAATAGATCACAACTTCTAAGCAATATTTCCCAACCATAATCACTCAAGTAACATTAGCAAAAGTACTCATAGAGATCTATAACATATATACTAAAATATCAAACATAATGAACGGTGTTAACATCCTTTTAACACTTTCTGTCTTGGGTTTGGCAACTTTCATTGCCTCTGCCTATGACCCAGGCCCTCTGCAGGACTTCTGTGTAGCAATAGATGACCCTAACAAGGCTTGTAAGTATACAGATTCAGAATCATGAGTCAGAACCATTCTCTGTTTACGTGTGTTTTTTGTGAGAAAAAATTCATGATTCGAACTATGATATGAATCCTCATAACCGAACACCCTAAGATGACAACACAGTAAGCAACGACAACAATAAAAACTGCTTTGATTAAGTTATCGACAACACGAAAACAACCTCATGAAAACAACACACTTTTATAAAAAACATCAACAGCAAAAAAGCAAACCACAATTATATATATAAGACGACATGAAATCAACAATAAAATTGAAACGACAAAAGCTAGAAAAGCAAAATAAACTAAACGACACATAAACAAAAACGAAACTATCTTAAGTAAACACATCAAGTTCCAAAGAACGCGTCATTCTGAGAAAAAAAACTATAGATGAAAACGGACCCTTATCCACGACATGAAATCAAAATTAAAAAAATAAAAAGGAAATGATTGTAAAACGACATCAACATAAGAAATGAGTCAAATGACTACAACATAAAAAGCGGCATCATTTGTGAAATGACAAAAATATGAACACTAAAATTATAATTAAAAACGATAGGGGAAAAAAAAAGAAGGGAAAAGAACAACTTCAAGCGACAGAAGATACAATACGACAACAATAATGTGGGAAAAAGACGAATAGAGCTAAAAGACGTGAAAGGAAATAAAGGCACTGTAAGATAGATATTAAAAAAAAAAAAAGAAAAAGACTAGTTCCAATTTGCAAATTTCCTTCCAGAGGAAAAACTTGTGGGAACTAAATTAATTTATCTGTATGAGTATTTGAGCACTTGATACATTAATAACAAGATAGCTACTGAGTCAAAATCTACCAAGTCTTTTCGGAATTAAAAAACACAAACCAAGTCTTTTATCCACTTCATGAAGTAAGATAGACTACTTCAGACACTCCCATCTATAAATAGATCTAGAGCAGTGCAAACACTTCTCATCCTTCATTCAAGCAACGTATTATAGCAAACACTTCTCAATATGGAGCTAGTTTGGTTGACTTTTGGTGGCTAATTGACGTGGTGTGTATGGAAAGAATCTATGGAGAAAATGTGCACATATAGAAAAGTGATTTGCTGCATAATTGATTTGAAGAGATTTAAAGTGATATCTTGGATATATTTAATTTGAAGTGTAAATGGTATTGATCTTGGTGTGAAAATAGTATATGCTGCATGTGCTCTGCAAATAAGTGCAAATCCGGATTGGTGTACTTCGGCTATATATTCATATATATGTGTGTACGTGAGGGTGTGTGGGTTGGAAGAGAAAACGTGGGCTTTTGTCTTTTATGGTTTTAAAAGCAATTCAAGGCCATATTACGAGGCATGAATTTTAGAGATATATTTTTTAGAAAAAGTCAGTGAGATTGTGCTTTTGAGTATGAAAATATTATGCAGAAAGAGCTACCTTGATGTTCTTTGAGAGAAAATAGAAAAAGGTGGTTCTTCGGGAGGAGGACGTACTACTTTCGAGAGAAAGTCTTCAAAGACGAGTGATGCTCGCTGGACAAGGCCTCTAAGAAGATTCTACAGCAGTGACTACATAAAGGAGGGAGTCTTTGAGTGTGTAAGACCGATTGATGCTTGTAATCTCTTTATCTTAGTGGATTGTTCACTGTCTGGGCGTGGCCCTGCAGATGTAGTTCTGCACACCAAACTGCGATATCAATTTCTTGTATCTTTTATGTTTCTGTTAATCTTTTTGCACTTATAATTTGTTGTTGCTGAATCAAAGAGAAAATATATCCACCTGCACGTATATGTCATCAGTGTTATAACTAGTGTTATAACACTCTTTGTGACACCCGGTTAAAAACAGACCTTTCATGTTGGATTATCCAGAGTTTGGAAACTGTGATTACTGTTTTGCTTTTGATCAATTCAATTAAGCAAATATTTAATTGGCCAGTGAGAGTAAGCATTTAGTTACACTGTTAAATTGGAGCTTACTCAACAAGCTAATCTAATAAGTTGGACGTAATAATTTGAACGCAAGTACATCACCGTAATTTAATTGTGTCTTTAACCGCTCCTTTGATTTTAATCATGATTAGATAATTTGGAGACACTAGAAGTTGGAAAAAAATTTGCATAGTTCATTTCAATCTATTCGTGTCTTTATCTCTTTTATTTCATTTGTGTTAAAGATATTTCCTTCCTTAGAGCATCTTTAATGTAACTTGAATTAGTGTACCAAAGCTTAATTTTAGTATTTTAATATGAAAATTATTCTCCAATAAAATGGTTTTTTTTTTAATTTATCATATGCTATACTACAGCCAAATAAAATATACGACAAATTTAGCATTTAATTGCTATTGCTCAATATGCTTATTTTTTCATTTAATCATTACAACATTTACATTTCTAAAATATTTTAAAATTAAAAGTTTACTTTACAACTTCCAAAACATAATGATTATGGCAAAAAATAAATGTAACATTTAAGAGCATCTCTAATACAATGCTATAACTAGAACATCTCCATGCAATGCTTGATGTGCCAATTGCAGATTTAATATTTGAGTGTAAAAAACACTTGCAGATTTAATATTTAAGTGTAAAAATACTCTCTAATACAATGTTATTTGTTGTGTCAAATTTTCCATTTGCTATATACTTAGTTGTAAATTTTCCACATGACATATGAAAATTCGACATTTGATTACTATTGGTTGAAATGTTTACTTTTTTCATGTAATCAATGCAACTTTTGCATTTTCTAACTATTTTAAAAATAAAAGTTTACTTTTACAACTTCTAAAGGTTAATAATTATTGAAAAAAAGTAAATTTAGCATTTCAAATAACATTATGCATTGGGGTAAAAATGAAAATAACGTAACATATCATAATTTTTGATGCTAAATATACAATATATTGACATTAGCATTTGCATTGGAGATGGTCTAAAATAGCATTATGCATTGAAACACAAATAAAAATAACATATTAAGGGCCAATTTGGCATTGCTGTACGATTGAAAATTTTTGATGTTGTTGTGCTCTTAGTAATAAGTTGCTGTGACAAAAAATATATAGATGCTTGGTAAATATTTTCACAAAACTGCTGTGAATAGAAGAAGCAAAAATTTAAGTGTTTGGTAAATTGTGTATGAAATTGCTGTGGAGATGTATAATGAAGAAAGTAGACATACTTTAGCACATATTTATAGTTAGTTTTATTTATATTTTTATGGTCAATATTCAAAATATAAAAAAATATAATTTCAATTTTATTACTTAAAATATTTTTTAAAAAATAAATTACTTTTATTGATAGGAAAAAATATCATCTACTAAATTTCCTACTTATTGTTGTTATTTTAAACATTTTGATAATTATTAGAAATATTTGACTAAAATTTAGCATAATATACTTATTGAAGATTTTCAATTTTTAAATAACTATTTTAAAAACACATATTTTTTTAATTTGGTATGAAAAAAGTGAAAGAGGTAGATTGAGAATTATGTTTTATTATTAAAGTTATCCTCGTAAATTTGAACAATGGCAGTAGAAGCTACTATGGAAAAGCAACTCATGACTTGCTTCTTAAATTCTACTATTTGACAGCAATTTTTAGAAACAACTTGTCAAAAGCAGCAATAATCAAACATCCTAATCTATTGTAACTTCTTTAGAAAAACTAAAAACATCTTTTAAAAGCAATGCCAAAAAAGGTTGCTTTTATATATATATATATATATATTTTACTAATATATCACAGACATTAACATTTGCATTAGAGATGGTCTTAATGTATAGGTGGTTAGAGCGAAGAGAAAACTTATGAAATTAAGTTAGGAGCCAACTAATTATTAATGATCAAAATGGTAGTAAGATTTACATATCAGAGTGAAAATCAAAATTAAACAATGAGCGTTGTCAAAAGGAGATTTTTTTCTCATTCACATTTCCTTTTTAGCTTGCTTGAAGAGCACTCTACATACACTGCAAGAATTTCGGTAGATTATGAGAAAGAAAGCGTCAAATTGAACAAAATCATATTATTTGTTCCTCGGCAGACTTTTTTTTCCTGGAAAATGGATCAAGATCAACTCAGAAGTTGTTATCAATATAATGCAATGAACTGTACAGAGCCGTTCCGAAAGGCAATGTCGTATAGAATGGGGTTATCTAGTTTTCAATATTTCCTAGGTATCGAAATGCAAGATATAACTTGATTGGTAATTGAAAATTGAAATAAAAAAAGTGTACAAAAATATGAAACATATACAGCTGGGAACTTTGACATTGGGTGTTCAGATAAGATGTTTCTTGCCGTGCAAGCAAACAAAACTTGGTAAGAGAAAAAAAGAGTTTCAACGTGGAAAATATACAGTAATTTGGTTATTTAAAAGTGAAATAATTCCAATGAATCCATAGATCGGTTACTAGCCAGCCCTCCTTCAAAGTAGATCAATCTTTTAGGGTCTGTTTAGAAAGTGTATTCAAACTATTATTCTTAATTTTGATGTTTGAAATTTAAATTTTTTATAAGAGAAAAACACTGTATCAGAATCAATAATTTGAGTTTGAATATATGAAACAAACAAGCTCTTAGTTATTTTATTTGGCACGGTCTTTTCTACGTACCCAATGTTTTGTGTAATAATAAATACCACTTAGAAGAATGACCACGTATGTTTGAACAGTTTCTACTTGCAATGACACCCATCAACTACTCCACAATATGAGACTTGGTGAATACTACTTGAATATTCGTTTGATTAGTGCATGAAAATGCACATTAAATACTGCTTTTAATTTATATAATATTAAAATATTTAAGCTTTAATTAAAACAATTCCATTATTTTTATTCAGAATATTTTTCATTAGAATTTGTCTAGTTGTTGTTTAATTATTTGCAGATAAAAAGTAGTGTAAAAAGCTACACAGAAATAAGCCATGAAAGTCATGTTTTCAACCACCCTGAGCCAAGCCTTTCAGCCGAGCCACACAAGCTAATCAGAGAGAGAGAGAGAGTGTCAGCTGTTTGAGCCACCGAGCCAAGCCACCCCATCAATCCAACACGCGTGGGCCCCAGTTTGTGATAGCCTACTGCAACACTTCCAATGCGCGTCACTAGCACGAGAACTCCTCAGCATGGGCGTTCCTTCCACACAACCATCAGCGCGCATCCCTGCTTTCCTCCGCGTGGGTCCCACGTGTCAGTGTGTAGCCTGCTCCTTTTCTTCGTGCGTGACAGTTGGCTTATGCGGACCCCGCACTTGCTCACGCCAACCTGCCTTTCCTTTCAGCGCGCGCCAGCTGTCCTCATGTCTGACCGGTGCTACACACTCCAACCATTCTGCGTGCGACACGTGTCGAGTTGTCTCTTCACTGCAATCACATTACGACACGTGTCCTTTTTGTGCTAAGTCCGAATTTCTTTTCCAAAAATCAAAGCAAATTAATGAATTTCCTCCTCAAATCACATATATGATTTCTCCTAATTTATGTGTAATTTTATTTTGTTTCTTTTTTTTTTATAATTTTTTATTTTTATTATTTGTTTCCTTATTTGACAGACAATTTCTGAACACTATAAATAGAGAGGTTAACCTAAGATTTTTGTAAGCTTTTAATATTCAGTTTTCTGTCGTATTGCTGTCACTCTCATATTTTCTCTCTAGAACTTGTGAGAATGTTTTGCAAACTAGGCTAGAGTTCTTCTGGTGAGGTTAGAGATGAACTTATGTTGAGTGACCCAATTCGAGCTTTTAATTCCTTGTGCTGTAAACTTCAACATCCGAATGAATTAAATCTTATCTATCTTTCTTTTACTTTTCAAAATATTGTGTGCCAATTTTTATATAAGTTCAGTCACGCTTTTATTATATAATTCTATCATGCATGTTTTTGTTATTCAAATTATTTTATGAGTTGTCTTTTACTGCAATATTGTCAATTTGATTTGTTGTTGATTTTGGATAATTGGTAATAATAATCTTTGTGATTTTAACGTAAGGATTTAATTTATTTGATCTTTTTATTTTGTGAATCAAAACTTGAATTGGTGAACGAAATATTAGGGATTCTCGACACCTTACCGTTTTTACTATTAAATTTCCTTCATACAAATTTTCTCCTTTTTATTTTATTTGCAACAAAAATCACAAAGACTCTTCTTTTTCTTTAATACACTTGTTATTTATTTTTTTTTCTAACACTCTTATTCTGTTAATCTTTCTTGTTTATTTTGTTATCTCTCTGTAGATACGACCATCATTCTGTGCTACAATTGACCGCTTGTGAATATCACTTTTGGGCATTAATCATCGTTCCAATAAGAGACCATTCTTCCTTTACATTTGAAAATGACGATTTGCGTAAAAAATATTCTCCTGATGATGATTCACACAAAGACTTGTAATCATGGCTGCGCCAAAATAAGTACCTAATGGAAGAGAAAATAATACCAATTGCCCTTCCGTGCTGTCACTGAGTTCTTGATGTCTAACTAAATCAATATGCACTCTTAAAACAAATAAGTGTGTGTGTGTGGGTCTATATATATAACTACATGAGCTAAATTTTCAAGGCATTATTAAAGGCATACCCTTCCAATTCAAACACCTTCCTAGAACTCAGATGCTAGCTAATTAAAAATGAAGGTTCTAATTTAAAGCCACAAATTATACCCTTAACAATAAGTAAATTATAAAGAGGATAAGAAAAGCTAGACAAGAAATATTTACACTGTGAGATACTCACACTGACCACTTCGATGTTGAAAGTTCCCTTCCAGAGGGAAAACTAGTGAAACATAAGTTATTAATCTGAGTAGTTGAATACCAAGTCTTTTGAGGAGAAAAATCAAACCTAGTCCTTCATCCAATTCATGCAATAAGATAGACTAGTTCTAAGACTTCCATGTATAAATAGATAACAATTTCTAAGCAATATTTCCCAACCATAATCACTCAAGTAACATTAGCAGAAGTACTCATAGAGATCTATAACATATATACTAAAATATCAAACATAATGAATGGTGTTAACATCCTTTTAACACTTTCTTTCTTGGGTTTGGCAACTTTCATTGCCTCTGCGTATGACCCAAGCCCTCTGCAGGACTTCTGTGTAGCAATAGATGACCCTAACAAGGCTTGTAAGTATAGACAGTTTTCCTTAATTTCCCACTATTTTTCCTTTTTTTTTTACCACCTTTTAATAAATTATGTTCTCCATCTTATAAATGTTGAAAGTAAATATAAACTAAAAAAAATTTCATTTTGAGCCGTGTTTGTGAATGGGAAATTCTGCAAGGATCCAAAGTATGCCAAGGCTGAGGATTTCTTCTTTTCTGGGCTTAACATTGCTGGGGATACTAACAATAAAGTTGGGTCTAATGTCACTCATGTTGATGTGGACAAAATGCCTGGCCTCAACACTCTTGGGATATCATTGGTTCGCGTTGACTTTGCACCATATGGCGAAAGCCCACCTCACACTCACCCTCGTGCCACCGAAATCCTCGTTGTCGTGGAGGGACAACTCAGTGTCGGTTTTGTGACGTCAAACCAAGACGGGAACCGCCTGTTCTCAAAGGTTCTAAACAAGGGAGATGTGTTTGTCTTTCCAATTGGGTTGATTCACTTCCAGTTCAATCCAGGAAAGGTCCCAGCAGTTGCCTTCGTGGGTTTCGGCAGCCAAAATCCAGGAACCATAACAATTGCAAACGCAGTGTTTGGATCTAATCCTGCCATCAACCCTGAGATCCTAGCCAAGGCCTTCCAACTTGACCAGAAAATAGTTGAGCAGCTTCAGAAGAAATTCTGGGTAGCCAATTAGGGAGACCAACAAACAACCATATAATAAAATTACTAGAATATGTTATGTGTTATGTAATAAATAGAATGGTCATGTGTCTATGCGCCATTCTCTCATTTCAGTTTATTATGATTGAGTTGTTGAGAGCATTGTCTCCGTACTTTGTACTGTACCTATAGATTTACGTGTGTTTTACAAATTCAATAAAACTCTACTTTAGAAACTCTTGAAGTGTCTTTTTAAGGAAAATGGAATAAAATGGTCGTGGAAAATAGCAATCTCACATGCAAGGAAAAGAGAAAAAACAAACGGAGACCACTTCATGAAAACACTTGACACAATTAGTATGATATAACCATTTGATCACAAATGTATAACCATTTGAAACATATATGTCCTTTTTTTTTTAATTGTTTTTCTCTTTTTCTTTTTGAAAAAGAAAAAGACAAAGAAAAAGAAAAAAAAATATAATATAAAAAAGTATAGCTGCAAAAGAAGTTATCATAGTAAGACTATCTCAAATGCAAATACTAATGCCAATTGTATATTTGCAACAAATTTTTTTTTTCAATTTCAATGAGTACCTTTCTCGTTTGTTAGAACCGACCAAGTTAATAAAAAATGAGATGAATCCTTCATCAAAAGAGTTAAGTTCCAAGGTAGGAACTATCAATTAAAAGTTCTAAAAAAAAGAGATTATCACGACGCAAGATGTTCCATTTTAAAAAGTATTTCCAATTTTTATTTTGATGTTCAAACTTTTAACTATGTACTTTAACCTTAATACTTTAAAAAAATTATTGCAAAATTTCTCTTAATACAATCTTTTAAGTACATATAAGTTTATTGTTTCCACTATGAAAATCAATTAGTAGCGGCTTACCAGATCAGTCGTTACACATAATTTTAGAAGTAAACATGGTATTTGCGTCACTAGCATTCAAGATGTGAGGAATATAAACAATATTTGATATAACTTATAAGACCGTGGCTTTGATTATTTGAATAGAGGATTCAGCATTGTTTTTCGCAAAAGCAGTTATGTCACTTGAGACTTTTTATGTGATGCTGGACTTTCTTAGCGTTAACGTGGAAGCGCTGAAAACTATTTACCTAGCAAGTTTTCTTATTTTTACCACTTCCGCAACTAAGTAAACATATGTCATCCTAGGATGTCGTTTTGTGTGAGTGCGAATAGTTCACAGTCCAATGCTTTTAAAAGAAGGCGTCAAAATGACAACAGATTATAAACGACAGAGTAGTTACGTCATTTGTTTCAAGAATAGAATCATAGATAGAAATATGCCTATGACCACCAGGTCAATAGGGATGAGATAGGGTGCGGTGGAACGTGGGTTTGAGAGAACACGAGTTTAATCCTGTATTTGTATATACCAAAAAATAAACATAGAAATCTGACAAAATGACACTAGAACGACAAGAGAAATAACAACGTCAACAAGACACGGCAATAGAAAAAAGGCTCCACTAGGGGGGAAACACGTCTACATGAAAACGACAACAAAATAAAATGATATCATTTAGGAAAAAGACAATAACATATAACGCCATCTAAGTAAATAATACAAGAGTTAAAACAATATCAACTTGAAAAACAGCATACACAAGTAAATGAAATCACCGGAAGAAATGACAACAATACAAAAAGGAATCATTTTAGTAAACGACAATAATCTAAGTAAACGACACAATTAAATAAATAAAACATTGAAAATTCAAAGGCGTTAAAAACATGATTTAGCACCATTCTCGGTTTACGTGTATTTTTTGTTAGAAAAAATATTGTAACGAGCCATGAACCATGACATGAATTCTCATACCAAACACCCTAGAAAACAATAACACAGTAAGCAACGACAACAATAAAAACTACTTTGCTTGAGTTAGCGACAACTCAAAAATGACATCATGAAAATTGTAACACCCCTAACGCTAACCGGTCTAAGGCCGAATTTAGTAAGGTGGTGCTACTTAAAACATACTTTCTATACTTAAAACAATATCATTTTTAAGATGCGGGAACTTGTGGTTGATTTCATCACAAAATTTTCGTAAAGGTTGTTGAACAAAATGAGTAAGTGCACAAAATGATTACAACCACAAATCTTAGACATTAAATAGTTATTCAAAAGCGACGTAGTAACAAAAAAAAACCACATTTTGAGCCCATCTATTGTTTGGAAGTACATATAAGCAAGATGCCAGATATAGGACTTGGAGTACTCAGCCAACATTGGAAATTATTATTTTTTTATTCTTCAGTAACAACAACATCATCTGCATCACAAGGTAAAACTAATGAGCAAACACTCAGTAAGTAGATTTCAAATAAAATAAGTATCTCTTTGTTAGACATTGTTCATAAACTTTCATACTTATTCTTAGTTTAGGTATGATACAGAACTTCGGTTCCAAGTAAGTCTCTCTATACATGACATTCTCTAATTTTGACCAATTCTCTTCTCTTAAACACTAAGCAGGGTTTTTGGAATGTCTTTCTCTTGTGATCCACAATAGACTTCCCACTAGCATTTTTCTCTAGTTGTCTCAAAGAGACTGTTTCTCTAATTTGGGGCACCGGTCCCTCGCGCCCCTGCTTAGCCAGCCTCTCATCCATATACCAAACCATAAAATCTCTTAAAACATAAAAACATAATAAGTAAATATCATAATCTCTTTCAAAATGATTAATAATGAATACTCTTTGAACATAATCATATATTAATTTCATAAGAGAATAAACTTGTATAATCACAATTCTGAACAAGTTCTTTTATCAAATAAGTCATGTGATGTAGTTTTGAAAATGCTTTAACTCTACTTACCTGAATTTTGATCACCACTTTGCAAGCACAAACTAGCTGGTTGCGGGGAGCATTCAATGTGCTAATTAACCTTTAAAAACCATAGCTTTCAAAAATCACGTTCATATCATCATTTAACAAAACACATAACTGCGCATCGTTACGAAAATATTCATAAAAAATTCATCAAAACTCGAAATATTATGAGACCAGTGGCAAATAAAAGTAGACTCAAAACCCTCTTTTTAGAACTACTAAATGATAGGTTTCAGAATTTTCAAACTAACCAAAAACAGCCCGAAATCCGGATTGAAGTATAATCTCGTCAGGAAAATGAAAACTTTTTAGCTGAACTTATAAAATTCATAACTAAATGTGGAAAAATCCATTTAGAGTGATTCAAAAACTCACGTAAAGCTTGAGATGTATAATTTAATAAAAAAATATAAGATCAGTCAAAATCATAAGTATATATAGCACGAAAACAGAATCTACATAGGCTGTACAGAGGACTTATATATATTTGAAAATTTCATCAAATACCTAGCATGCAGATCTTAATCTTCAAGGACCACTCTCAAATACATAAATCATCATCCTAATACGAGTTTATTTTTAAATAATCATCAATTATATCAAGCTAAAATTCACCCAGAAACCAATATTTGAACCAAAACCCAAGAAACTCATTTTTAAGAGTCTACAACCAACATGCATGATAAGCAATCTCAAGTAGGATTTCAACATCTTAATCTCTGAAATCTTAGTTTCTAACAAAAGAAAGAAGTTACCTCAAAGAAAAACGTGTTCCCAAGTGAATAGAAGCTTAAAACCTTGTTGGTTATTTTTGGTTCTAGGTTGAAAATGAGTTGAAATGGGCTGGTTGAGTTTTTAGCTCATTCTCTCTTGAAAACCTAGGTTTGCTTCTGAGTTTTGGGTGAGAAAAGGAGTGAGAAGAGAGAAGAAAATGTTAGGGTTGGAGTTCTAGGCTTTTTTTTGCTGAAATAGACCAAAAAATGAAGTCTATACATGATAGAGACCAAGCAAAAGTAAAGTGACCTTATAATAGGACAAGTGTCTAGATTTTTCTAAGTCTCTACCATTTGTCCTAACCTCATAAAATCAGCTCTAAAGTCTCTATTTTTCTTCTTCATTTAGGTGCCTAAAGTTCACTCAATTTACTAACATAGCCTTCTTTCACAAAAACTCAAAATAGCAACTAAGTTCTCAACACATTTACATAAAACCTTATAATAAAAATATAACATAATGATTCATCATTAAATCAATCATAATAGAGGTAAAATATCATATCAAATAATCATAATAAATATCATTTTTCTTCATAAGTTTAGCACATTGAGTTCCCACCTCGAGCTAGTTGCACTGCACATTAAAACGAAAAACTCGATTAGCAAAGCTATAAGTTTAATAAAATCATATGATAGCTATAATAATAAAATATAATGCCAATAAATAACTTTGAGGTAAATGGTAAATGTGATGCATGATTTTAATTTATTAAATTTATTTATTATTGGCTTAAGGCTTAATTAAATCTCAGGTATTACAAAAACAACACACTTTTATAAAGAAACATCAACAGCAAAAAATAAAACGACAATTATATATATAAGACGACATGAAAGCAACAATAAAATTGAAACGACAAAAGCTAGAAAAGCAAAATAAACTAAACGACACATAACTGAAAACGAAACTATCTAAAGTAAGCACATCAAGTTCCAAAGAACGCATCATTCTGAGAAAAAGCCAATACATGAAAACGGACCCTTATCCACGACATGAAATCAAAATAATAATAATAAAAAACAAAAATGATTGTAAAACGACATCAACATGAGAAATGAGTCAAATGACAACAACATAAAAAGCGGCATCATGTGTGAAACGACAAAAATATGAACAATAAAATTATAATTAAAAACGATAGGGAAAAAAAAAGAATGGAAAACAACAACTTCAAGCGACAGAAGATACAATACGACAACAATAATGTGGGAAAAAGACGAATAGATCAAAAAGACGTGAAAGGAAATAAAGACACTGTAAGATAGATATTAAAAAAAAAAAGAAAAAGACTAGTTCCAATTTGAAAATTTCCTTCCAGAGGAAAAACTTGTGGGAACTAAAATAATTTATTTGTATGAGTAGTTGACCACTTGATACATTAATAACAAGATAGCTACTGAATCAAAATTTACCAAGTCTTTTCTGAATTAGAAAACACAAACCAAGTCTTTCATCCATTTCATGAAGTAAGATAGACTACTTCAGACACTCCCATCTATAAATAGATCTAGAGCAGTGCAAACACTTCTCATCCTTCATTCAAGCAACGTATTATAGCAGATATAACTCGAGAGATATCTAGCAATAGCATATACAAATAAATAAATAAATAAATAAATATATATATATATATATATATATATATATAGCAACCATGAAAGGTGTTCATTTCCTTCTCATAGCAGCTGTTTTGGCTTTGGCAACCTCCATTGCCTCTGCTTATGATCCAAGCCCTCTGCAAGACTTTTGCGTAGCAACAGACGATCCCAACAAGGCTTGTAAGTCTACATTTTTTTTCCCCCATTAATTCCCTCACTGTTACCAATTTTTATTCCTCAATAATTTTTCACCATGTTTGACAGTGGTATGGCAAATTGATACTGACGAAAATTTATTTCCTTTTGAGCAGTCTTTGTGAATGGGAAATTCTGCAAGGATCCAAAGCATGTCAAGGCTAAGGACTTCTTCACTTCTGGGCTCAACATTGCTGGAAACACTAGTAACCCAGTTGGTTCCGCCGTAACTACTGTAAACTCTTGGGATTTCATTGGTTCGCATTGACTATGCACCATACGGAGAAAACCCGCCTCACATTCACCCTCGCGGCTCCGAAATCCTTGTCGTCGTGGAGGGGACACTCCACGTCGGTTTCGTGTCGTCTAACCAAGACGGAAACCGCCTATTCACCAAGGTTCTAAACAAGGGAGATGTGTTTGTGTTCCCTATTGGCTTGATTCACTTCCAGTTCAACCCGGAACATAAGCCAGCAGTGGCCTTTGCTGGTCTCAGCAGCCAAGACGCAGGAGTTATTACAATTGCAAACTCAGTGTTTGGATCGAATCCATCCATCAAAGCTGATGTCCTCACCAGGGCCTTCCAACTGGACAAGAATGTTGTTAAATATCTTCAGAAGCAGTTCTGGTATGACAACAACTAGCTAGAGAAATTACAATTAAAACAGCCATGAATCTAGGATCTTTTGTGTTATGTAATAAATAGAATGGTTATGTACTGTGCACCATTCGACCTCATTTAATTTTATGATTGATTTACCGTGGTTGGATTGTTGAGAGAAACTCGTTTAGTTTTTGCACTTTCTAAGCAGCAATAAATTTACTGTTTGTTTTGCAAATTAAATAAAAGGCAACTATTTTGTTGCATTCTGTTTAAGGAGTATGTTGGCTGCTTTCCACACAAATGAAAATGAGCATGAGTTGCTAATCACACTTACCAAAAGAGAAAAAAACAGAGGTCAAAGTATGAAAATAGTTTGTTTCCTATGTTAAGAATATTTTAATTAAACCAAACCATCGTTATTGGCCATTAATTAATGAGTCCACTAATTTTCTTATGTGTTATAAAAAAATAAATAAAAAGAATAAATATCCCGTTAAAATGGGGAAAAAAGGGAGAGAGAGAGAGAGAATATCCGATATGTGCAGGCTACCAACAAATTGTTTAGCTGCTACAAAAGTACTGATTAAAATGTTGTCTTCATAATTGACTTCGAAATTTTCTGTTTTCCATTAATTAACAAAGATTGTTCGTCCTTTCTCATTGGTGCTGATACCTGGAATGTAAAAGAAAGCAACCAAATAATAATTTAATGATAAGAAAAGAAAAGAAAAGAAAGCTTCATTAGGTTGAAAGGAACTATGATAATGAGGCCAGTTCCTTTTTAAAAGTTTATTTCTAGGCAAAATTAGTGAAACTTTAAATATTATATCCATAGCTTCTGTATGCGTCAGGAGGGTACGTGTCTAGATGAACTTTGGTCAATATGCTTGTTCGTCATTATTATTAATAACTAGAAGAACAAAGAAGACAAGTTTCGAATCATACTTTTACTTGCCAATTTACCGGATATAGTTCATATCAAATTAATTAAATTACCGAAGTATAAATTAGAGAATGAACTCGGAGAATTTTTACGTGATTCTGTAAAAATTTACATTCACAGTATCACGCTTAGACATTAAATAATACACTAATTAATTTCGATTACAATCACCAATAAACTTATACAATATAAATACTCTCTCATAATTGTTGCATAAGTCTTGTAACAATTAACTGGTCTAGACGAACTTTGGTCAATATGCTTGTTCGTCATTATTATTAATAACTAGAAGAACAAAGAAGACAAGTTTCGAATCCTACTTTTACTTGCCAATTTACTGGATAAAGTTAATATCAAATTAATTAAATTACTGAAAGTATAAATTAAAGAATGAACGGAGGGAATTTTTATGTGATTCGGTAAAAATTTACATTCACGGGATCACGCTAAGATATTAAACAATAATTAATTTCGATTACAATCACCAATAGACTTATACAATATAAATACTCCCTTTCATAATTGCTGCGTAGGTCTTGTAACAATTAGTTGAATCTCTTCAGTAAGCATCACTCGTCTTCAAACTCTGCATGATGAAATTCCTTCACTTAGTAGATTGCTTTCTTCCAAAACTCCAAATTCTTCTTCTGAAAAAGGATGATCGGTTGACCTCCATTCAACATTGTAGATTGTATTTCTCTTGAAGAAGGCAAATTTTTCTCTAGAAGAACGTCATTTTCTTCTCCTAAAGAACACAGTAAAAAAGTCTCACACGCTTTATCTCCAAGATTTCAACCTTCTTATCCTTATATATCTTTTTTTTAAAATTGAATCTGAATTTGTCATGCTTCCACACATTATCTTCTCAATTTTCAAATCGATCCAATCTCAAATCCCAGAAGATAAATAATAACTTGAGTATTACCACAAGATGCCAACACTAAAATACATAACAAAGTCTTTTATGTACAAATTATTAAAGTACATCTTGGTAGAGGGATTCGTTTCCTGATTCGAATCATAATTCGTGGTTCGCTACAGCATTTTTGCTCACAAAAAATTCACGTAAATCGAAAATGGTTCGAATCACATGATTTGAATCCTCCAACCAAACGTCCAATAAATATTTCTCAAGTATTCCTGAACTAACTAACCTCAATAGGGACTAGAGAGCAATTATCATGACTCCCACCAAATGTTTGTGCTATACAGGAATTATCCCCCCTAATTCCCCAGGAGGTCATTTTGAAAAATGACATTTTTCGAGAGACAAAATAAAAAAAATAAAAAAAAATAAAAAAAAATAAAAGACAATCATCTATAACCGCGTCCACAATAATCTTGAAACCATCACTAGTTTTAAAACGACACTAATTCATAAAAGCAGCAAAAGAAACGCTATCCTGAAAATTGATATTAGCCTCATGGCAAACGAATGCCTATCGGGAAACGATAAGAACATGAAAAACGACTTCAATCAAAATAAAGACACCAAAACAAAAATTACAATCATTTAAAAAAATAACAAAAAAGGCTAAAAAATGGAAAAAATTACATTTACCTCTTTAAGTATCTAAATCACTAAAAGTACCAATTTTAAAAAACTCTTCCCCTTTGACTAGTTTTAGTTTAAAGGGTAGAAATATATGAGCTAAGATGTAAAAATAAAACGGCTTCATTTCAAAGGGTATTACCCTGAGAAGTATTGAAATTAGCGTCATGGAAAAGGAATCCTCATCATAAAACGACAAGAACATGAAAAACGACATCAGTCAAAATAGACAGCAAAACAGAAACGACAGTCATTTGAAAAATAATGAAAACAACAGAAATCCTGTACAACGATATTACGTACCTTGAAAATGACAAAAAGATACATCAGCCTAAAAACAAATTAAAGTAACTAAACCTGATCCTGCCAAACCAATACATATTCCGGATTATAGTAAGCTCTAGCTTCGACTAACTACGAAATGAAACACCAACCACTCTCTACTAATAATTGTAATAAAGAGGGGAAAAATAAAATAGTCGATATTATACAAAGCAAAAACAAATAATTCGGCCTTTTATACAAATAGAAATTTGACTGCAGCATTGGCAAGAGGCCTGTCGGAGTTAGAGTAGAAATTGAAAAGATTTAATACCACAGCAATAGAAAAATCGCTGAGCTATTGTATGTTGATACAGTTTTCATAAACTGGAATACAGAAGCGCATAGCAGAGACACTTAAGAATGAAGAAGATTAGTAATATTGTTGATTTTGTTTTGGCATTTGCTCTCTTGGCTTTGGCAACTCACATTGCCAGTGCCTACGACCCCAGCCCTGTGCAGGACTTGTGCTTAGGAGTCAATGAGCCCCAAAATGGTCGTACGTATTACAATACCATAATTTTAAATTTTTCACTAAGATTTTGCAACAATCAATAGAAACGTATATCGTAATGCTTAAATTAAATTTTTTATGCGTAAAAGTTTTAGGTGTCAATCTAGTTGTGATGTGTTAAGTTTCTCTGACATAAGTTGATAGATTATATATATATTGTAAATTTGTAATGGTTGTGACAGTATTAAGTAAAACATTTTTTTAAAAAAAAAAAAAAATTCTGAAATTAAGCAGTGTTTGTGAGAGGAAAATTCTGCAAGGACCCGAATAACGTCGAGTCAAAGGATTTCTTTGCATCGGGGCTCAACATTCCTGCAAGCACAGACAACGAAGAGGGGTACAACGTAATCCTTCTTGTTGCAAAGGGAAAGCCATACGTGGGTTTTGTACATTATTCAAATTACCAACAAAGAAATCGCCTCTACTGGAAGGTTCTGAATAGAGGAGATGTGTTTGTGTTCCCAATGGGTCTCCCTCACTTCCAAATGAATATAGGAAGACTCTGGCGGTTGCCTACGGTGTATTCAACAGCGAAGAGCGGGGAGAAGTTGCAATTCCGGACTCTTTGTTTGGGTCGAATCCTAGATATATAGATTAATGCTTACGTACGACTAAGTTTGTAAGCTAAACAAACAGAATAGTCCTATATATAACTATATCTATGACGCATGTATTTTCTTTGTTGGTAAAAGTATAGGGATTGTATACGAATACAAGCAAGCAGATCATATGGTTCCGGTTTGTTAATGTACTCTATCTTATTAGAGATTTACTTGTTAAGAATTATTAGACACTCTAATTCTATGCTATATGTAGCAATAAAATCACAAAATAAAATCAAACATAACAATATATAGACTTATAGTAGTTTACCTTTCATGTGAGAGCTATGTTAATTTTCAGCCGCTAAAGTTATAACTACAGTGAGATTTTTATCATGAAGTGAAAATTGTAGCGTCAAGAAAAAGAAAAAATAATGAATAAACAAAAAAAGGAAAAAAAAAAAAGAAAAGAATGTCATAGAAAAGGAACCATAAGATCATATGCAGAATCACCTGTTCTGTTTGAAAGTTTCATTTGGGTGGCAAAACTACAGTGAGATTTTTATGTTATATACTATAGATTTTTTAAGTAAATAACGAGAGATGATAAATTATATAGAAAACAATTAACACATCCTATATAATTAGATTAGCACCTAGTAAGTAAACTTTTCTGTACTGAATCCTCCACTCTGTTTTATTACAAAAAGCAAATAATAGAAAAATAACAAATTAATCCTCCTAAAGACAAACAAAAGTCAACAAAACCAACTCAAATCAAATGAGCCAAGAAACCAACTGTAGCTTAAATAAGCTCGTAGGAACTGATCTTGTCTATAATCTTATCATATATCAATTATCAATAACAAGATTACCTTTGGATCAAATATTTTTACCAATTCTTATATAACCAGTCGAGTCCTTTTTTTTCCCCTTGCTTTGTGAAGTTTTCAATCCCAACTATAAATATAACTGTTGTAGGGTAAAACACCGAACCCAAAATTAGACCCTGAATGGGGCCCACAAACCATAAAGAATAACATTAAATGATCAAGTACAACTCAATCCTAAAAATCACGTCAACAAACAACTTTATGAAGAGTCGACTGATACAAGGAGGCATATGTTATAAGTGAGAGGTTGACTGTTGTGAGAAGGGAACATGAGGTCGACTACATTTACAGGCAATAGCGAAGAGGATGAGAAAAGGATCTACGGAGTCGAGACTACGTAAAGATAATGATATGAAGGATTCTTTCCAAGATTTACCACTTGTAATTTAAATAAATGAAATTCAAATAGGAAAACCGGCCTAATTGATTGGAATATCTATCTTTTGAGAAATTATCCCAAAAGATAAGAGAAATATTCCAAATTTGAATAGGAAAACAAGTAGGGGCGGTGACCTAAGATATAAATAAGGGATTATACGTTAAAAAATCCTTAAGTCTCATTCTGAGTATTAGACTGTATATTCTCTTCAAAAGTAGTAAAATTTTTCTCCCCCTCATAATGGACGTAACTCTCGAATTGATGGTGAACTATTATAAATTTTGTGTGTTCTTACTTTAATTATTAAATTCACATTAACTGACAAAAAATTTATTATTATTTTATTAACAAATTTTAACCGTCAATAATAGCCATATCCAACCTGCAAGATTTCACAACTCTCACTCAACCAACGAGCAAATCCATAGCATTATATCATAACTAGTTAGTTTATATACTAGTCAAAATGCGCGCTGTGCGCGTGTGATATTTTTTAGAACAATAATTATACAAATTTTTGAAAAAAAAAAAAAAAAGACAAAGAAGAAAGAGAGGAAAGAAAGAAATAAAGATAAAAACAGGAAAACATAAAAGCAAAAGATAAGGAAAAAAAAAAAGCTCCGTGCTAAATGCTTCTGGCACATTTAGTCACGCGGGGAGCACAATCTGGACACGGATTGCATGTGCTTTAGATTTATGTAAAGATCTATCGAGGATTAAGTTTTCACGTTGGCTGTCTTGGCTCTGGCATCCTCGATTGCCTCTGCCTATAACACAAGCCCCAAGACTCCTCACAGCAGAAAATGACCCCTCAAAACGACATCAACTCGAAAACTACTATAAACTCATGAAAGCTACATAATCCGAAAATGAAAAAGACAAAAACATTCAAAAGCAGTCAAAATATAAGAAATGACATCAACATAGGAAAAGACAATACGTCAATGCCCCAAAAGAAATGCATTACTTATGGAAACGACAACAACCTGAAAAAATGACATTAATCTAGCAAACGACGCCAAAACAAAAACGACAACAATGTAAAAACAACATCAACCTGAAAAAAAAAAAAAAAAACTAAAATAATGTGACAATCGATACTAACATAACATACGGCATAACCAGGCACTAATGACGGAAATGATGATAACCTGAAAAACGGCAATAATAATGAGCAACACGAAAATTATGAGTCTATGACGGAGAATATGTGAAACCCACATCAAATTGAAGACGATTGTGAACCTTATCTACCCGATAAATGACAAAATAAGATATCAGCTAAAGGAACGACAATAATGTCATAAAAATGGCTGCACTATGCGAAACAACACAAACAAACGATAATATTTAAAACTTAAATGCTAGTAATTTCCCTTCAACTAATTAATAGAACAAAACTAACATCATATTATTTGCATCGAAACTATGATTATTGTGATCAAATTAAACAAATTAAGATGGACTTTTTCTTAACTGCAGGTGTTGTGTTGTCTCTAGCGACAGCACTAAAGCTTTAAGTACTAAACCAAGCGTTTAAATATCTTAACTTGTTTATATAAAGAAACTTAATTTAGTTCATTTCTCACTTCAATTATGTTATTTGCCCTCTTTCTTTTTCCTTCTATTATTTTTCCACGTCATATATATGGAGTGGACTGGTTGGAACTGATTCAAAAAAACAGCTTTTGGATTGAAAGGATATAACTAAATTGAACGCTAATATTAAGCAATTGTAATACTAAGGCTAAAGCGCATATATATATATATATATATAATAAACGTTGTATACGTACGTGCGTTTATACATTATTTCTTATAACCCTTGATGCAAACGAACTGTATATAATTCGCAGAAACACAAATACGTTTCTGAGAAGTTTCCCAGAGGGACACATCATATATATAGAAGATAATTAACTTGTTGCTTGAGTAAGTTTCCTCGCAAAAATAATTGCTAGATCAGGAAAAAAGTC
>NW_010365449.1:38717-51703 GCF_000414095.1 Morus notabilis
GTGTGCTACTATTACGAATTTTTGTAAACGCAAGTGCACGTTATCGTATCAAGTAGTAAAGTTCGTAGAAACGAGTATCGTCCCACGAGGACTGAAAAATATTAATTATTGAAATTGTGTCAATACTAACTTTATTTGAACGAAACAAGTAAGTGAGAATTTTTATATAAATAAAACTAAATAATCTAATTAACAATTTAAGTAATTATCAAAATTCAATATTAACAAGCTCTAGGGTTTCCGATTTCACCAAATCATTCCGCCTTGAATTGTCTATCAAATCAATCTTAAAGTATTCCCCTTAATTGACAGTCGAAAATCCCTAAATTAATCGATGCTCCCTTCCAAGTTACATCAAAAATCCCTTTAATTGCTAACCCACTATATTCCTATGTGAATTTCA
Source organism: Morus notabilis (assembly GCF_000414095.1). NCBI lineage: Eukaryota > Viridiplantae > Streptophyta > Magnoliopsida > Rosales > Moraceae > Morus > Morus notabilis. The sequence goes on from NW_010365449.1 coordinate 39,121, forward strand.
AACAATTAAAGAGTCATTAAGTTTTATGGATTTCCATATAGCAACCACACCAACCATGGAAGTATATCCTTATCTTACATGCAATCAATGGAATTCAACACAATGATCAAAAAACATAAATCTCCTTCCGGTTTCATTATGAATTAACTAATCATCCAATTAGTGGCCAATTAATTAGAAGCATTAAGAACAGTAATGAAAACTCAACTAGGAAGAATAATTCTTCGATTGATAAGATAACATAATTCAAAACATCATGATCCGGCTACATCGTAGCCCTAGAATAGGAAACTTAGAACATAATGAAAAGATAAAACATCTTAACAATATTCTTAAACATGAGAAGAGAAGAAGGAGAAACTATTTTGACGAATTGAAGCAGAATTCCATTCCCGGTTGATTCGTCTTCTCCTCTACAGTAGAAAAGTTCTCCTGTTTCTTTTCTAAGTCTCAGCTTGACCTAAGTGAGTCTAAAAATTCCTATTTATAGGTTCGGGGTCGTAATGGCACTTTTGGTAATTATTTAGAGATTAAAACATGAAAATCCCGAACTGGCGCTGTGGTTCTGCTTCAATGGCACTGCGGTGTCATAACACATGCCTTTAGAAATTCGAAGTGGCGCCATGGCTCTGTCTCTAGGCGCCATGGCGCTGCTTGGCAAATTTACGATTTACGATTTTCTTCTCCGTAGCGCCATGGCTCGACTTTATGGCGCCTAGGCGCTTTGCTCTCGGGTTTGTTGTACTGAAAAACTTGTTTTTCCTCTATCTTCGAAGCCTAGGTGCCCCTTTACAAAGCCTTAGCGCCCATTCTTCAATTTTGCTCCAAAAATTCCCAAAAATCACCAATGGACTCCAACTGAAACAAACCTACAAAATAAATTGAAAACACATAAATAACTTCTAAAAACACCTAAAAACTCACAAAATAATGAGTCGGGAAAACAAAAATGTAAACACAAATTCAACTCATCAACTACCCACGTGAGCAGCAACCTTTCTTTTTGTTGTTGTTGGCATTTAGGCTTAACGCCCATTCTTTGTTCTAGCCCACAAATGAGGTGAAACCCAACAAACTCCCCCTCCGCATCATTTGGTGGGCTCAACTAAGCCCGTTCTCTGCTTACAAGCTTCAAGTTTCTCCTTAGGCAAAGTCTTCGTCAACATATCTGATCCATTCCGATTGGTGTGGATCTTCTCTAAGTATAACTGCTTCCCTTCAAGCACATCATGAATCCAATGATATCTAACATCAATATGTTTGGATCTCGAATGGAATGTTGAATTCTTGGAGAGGTGGATGGCACTCTGACTGTCGCTGTAGACAATACAGTTCTCTTGTTGCATGCCCAGTTCTTCAAGAAACCTTTTCATCCACAAAGCTTCCTTACAACCTTCAATAATTGCGTACTCAGCTTCTGTGGTAGATAAAGTGGAACACTTTTGTAGCTTAGACTGCTAAGAGACTACTCCCCATGCAAAAGTCATCAGGAATCCCGAAATAGACTTCTTGGAATCAATGTCACTTGCCATGTCTGAATATGTGTACCCATCTAAAGTAGGCTCACCACTGCCAAAGCATAAACACACATTAGAAGTACCTCTCAGATATCTCAATATCCATTTTACTGCTGCCCAGTGTTCTTTTCCAAGATTGGAGAGAAATCGGCTAACAACTCTAACTGCATGAGCAATATCTGGCCTTGTACAGACCATGGCATACATCAAACTGCCAACTGCAGACGCATATGGCACTTTGCTCCTTTCTTCTTTTTCTTTCTCACTTGTAGGACATTGCTCAACTGTAAGCTTGAAGTGACCTGCAAGTGGAGAACAAACAGCCTTGGCCTTACTCATATTAAATCTTTCAAGAACCTTTTCAATGTAGCTTTCTTGAGATAACCATAACTTCCCATTCTTCCTATCACGGGAGATCTTCATACCAAGTATATGTTTCACCGATCCCAAGTCTTTCATGGCAAAAGACTTACTTAACTCTCTCTTTAGCTTCTCAATCTTGCTAGCATCATGGCCAACGATCAACATATCATTAACATATAGCAGAAGGATGATGAAATCATCACTGGAGTGTTTCTTAATGAACACACAATGGCCAGATGAAGTCCTAGTGTACCCATGACTCATCATGAAAGAGTCAAACTTTTTGTACCACTGTCTTGGTGCTTGTTTGAGCCCATACAAGCTCTTCCACAACTTGCACACAAGATGCTATTTTCCCTTAACTTTGAACCCTTATGGTTGCTCCATAAAAATTTCCTCTTCTAAGTCACTGTGAAGGAACACAGTTTTTACATCAAGTTGCTCTACCTCTAAATTCAAGCGGCCAGCTAGACCAAGAACAACTATGATGGATGACATCTTCACAACGGGAGAAAATATTTTTTCAAAGTCGACACCTTTCTTCTGACCGAACCCCTTCACAACTAACCTTGCCTTGTACCTTAGTTGTGAGCTATTGTTCTCAGTTTTCAACCTGTAAACCCACTTGTTTTTTAATGCTTTCTTGCCTTTAGGTAACTTCACCAAGAAAATACACGGTTTTGCCTTATCATCAAGCTTGGATATCCCATCTTTAGGAATATGAACGAACGCCTTGCAGCCAAAAACTCTCAAGTAATCATAAGCGACATCTTTCCCAGTCCAAACTCTATTTGGAACATCACCATCCAAGGCAGCTGCTGGAGAAAGATTAATCAAATCGAATGCAGTTCTCATGGCCTCCCCCAAAAGGACTTAGGAAGCTTTGCGTGAGAAAGCATGCACCTGATTCTTTCTTCAATTGTTCTGTTCATTCTCTCCGCTACACCATTAAGCTGAGGTGTCTTTGCTAGAGTCTTCTCAAGCCTGATTCCATGGAGTCTGCAGTAATTCTCAAACGGTCCCCTGTACTCACCACCATTATCAGTGCGAACTGATTTCAACTGTTTTCCTATTTCTCTTTCAATCTTGGCATGAAATTCTTTAAAGACATCAAGCACCTGGTCTATAGTTTTCAAAGCAGTAGCCCAAACCTTTCTTTGAATGGTCTCGATGAAAGTCCCAAAGTAGAATGCACCTCCAAGAGTTTTTGCTTGCATAGAACATACATCAGTATGAATCAAATCAAGAATATTTGATCTTCTAGATGGAGGGTGTGAATGAAATGCAGCTCTATGTGTTTTTCCAGCGAAACAATCAACACAAGTTTTAAGAGGCATACCTTGTAAACTAGGCAGGAATTACTTTCTAGCAAGAAGTTGTAATCATTTCTCATTGACGTGGCCAAGCCTCTTGTGCCATAGATCAATGCTTGCACCCTTTTGAAAAACATTTATCTCTCCTTTGTGAAGCTTAGCTTGCATGACATAGAGTGTATTCATTTTCTTTCCTCTTGCAACCACTAGAGAACCTTTGGTGAGCTTCCACTTACTTTCACCAAAATAACTAGTAAAACCCTTATCATCAAGCCTGCCTATGGAGATCAAGTTTAGGTGAATATCCGGAACATGCCTAACATCCTTGAGTACCAACTTGCTTCCAAGAATAGTTTCCAAGCAAATATCTCCAATGCCCACAATTTTAGAGGCACCACTGTTTCCCATTTTGACATTGCAAAAATCACCAGTAGAGTAAGAAGTGAAGAAATCACCATGAGGAGTAACATGAAATGAGGTGCCAGAATCAATCACCCAATCACTTTCCTGGCACACAAGACTAACACAACTATCATCACAAATGATGGTAACATCACCTTCGGCGGCTACTGTATTAGTCTTTCTCTCATCTTTATTTCCTTCACCCTGTTCTCTTTTCTAAATTATGCTATCTTTCTTCACACTTGACATTTTTCATGCTTTTAGATTTTCCCCTGAATGTATCCTTTTTGCCATGACCCTGAGAATGCCTACTTTTACTTCTTCCACGCCTTTCTTGTTTTTCAAAAACAAGTACTTTAGAAGAAGATTCACCCTTTTCCTTTCTTCTGGCTTCTTCACTCAACAAATTTTCTTTAACCATCTCCATGGTTAGCTTTCCTCTAGGCACTGAAGTGCTTAGTGATACCACTAACGTTTCCCAACTGTCAGGCAAAGAGCTAAGAAGTAACAATGCCTGCAACTCATCTTCAAGAGGCATTTTCATTGTGGCCAATTGGTTCACCAAGCCTTGGAAATCACTAGTATGCTCAGTCATACTTTTTCCATCTTTGTACTTTAAATTCACAAGTCTTCTAATGATCGAGGCTTTCTTTCTGGAGGTATTCTTCTCATACATAGCCTCTAATTTCTTTCAAAGTGCATCGGCTTTCATTTCTTCAAAAAAGTGATTAAAAATATTAATATCAACCCATTATCTAATCGTAGCAGCAGCTTTCATGTGTAATGTTTCCCAATCATCATTACTTATTTTTTTTGGCTTTGACTTGCCCATAACAGGCCCATACAAATTTTTAACAATAAGAAAATCTTGCATTTTGCACTTCCAAATGGAATAATTCGATGAGGTTAATTTTATCATCCCCTACGAATTTTGTTCTTCAATTTCAACACACAAGAATTAGCCTCTAGCCAACCAAAGTCTCTGATACCAGTTTGTTGGGAAAATTAATACTAATAATTGCGGAATAAGACTTTCCCTATTTGTGTGATAAAAAATGATCTCAAACAAAATGCCAACAAAGTCAAACAACTAATGCACCAATTAATCAAAATAATCAACCACAAATGAAACACCAATTTTTAGCGTGGAAAACCTCTCAAATTGAGAGTAAAAACCACGGGACCTTTAGGCCACTTAAATTTCTTCCACTATATTAACAATGGGATTACAAAGTTTCTCTCTAGAATCAAACTAGAGGCTCACAACAATAATATCATCAAGAAACACTATTCTTGGTTCACTAACAATATAGACATCATCATCAAATATGGATAATAACAATAATACCAAAGAAAAGCTTAGGTCTCACCAAATTAGGAGTACTCAAGAGAGTACTAAAGAGAGGTTAAATGAGAAATCAAGTCCAGTAGATTGGAAGAGCTAGCCACAAGGATTCTCCATATCAAATTTGAGCTAAAACCGACAACATTTCGCCACCCAATCGTCTTGCACAAGTACTAAAACCCTACCCCTTTTTCTCTTTCTCTCTCTCCTTTTCTTCCCTTCTTTTTCTCTGGTTTTCTCAGCTGCCCTCTGCACCCCCGATTCTCCTTACTCTTTTCTTTTCTCTTTTTTCTGGTGTGCTACCCATGTGAGTAGCAACCTTTCTTTTTTTTTTTTTTGGCATTTGGGCTTAAGGCCCATTCTTTGTTCCAGCCCACAAATGGGGCGGAACCCAACAGTTTGTCCAGCGTGTTTTTTCTTAGGGAGAAAGTGAGAAATAAACCAAGACTTGAGATAAATTAAAATCAATAGACCAATAGTTTACCTAAGTTAATAAATAGGCCAAATTACTGTTTTTGTCCATAACTTTTCTGGTTATGAACCATAACTTGACAAGTTATTCACAGTTTTTATCCATAACTTGTCTGGTTATGAACCATAACTTGATAAGTTGGTCCATAACTTATCTGGTTATGAACCATAACTTGACAAGTTATGGCCTATTAATTTCTATACCTAAAAGTTGGCCTATATACTTTCTTAAGCTTTTTATGTTAGCTTATTTTCTACTATTTCAGTTTTTTTTAATCTTATGTGATCATAATTGATCCAACAATTAAACACTGACCTTACTAATAGAGAGGCCTATCAGAAAAGAAAGGAAAAGGTTCAAAAAACATGAACAAGAGAATTTGACGTAAAACGGTACAAGTAATTAAAAGGTGATAAGATGTAGATAGATATAGGAATTTATATATATATATATACTTATTTTCAATGGTTACGTTTTTATCGGTAGTTACTATTAAATATGAAAATTTAAAGACGTGACGTGATAAGAATCCAATTTCATTAACTGTCATTAACTTTTTTGATCAACTATCTAATTTATTACAACCGTCGGATTAATATCTTACGGTTAAAATAACAATACCAATTAATAGATAAATATTCGAGTAACCATTAAAACTACACCCATATATATTTGATTTTGAAGAAGAAGAATTTAAAAATATTAGTGCGTTATAGATATATAGTACTGAAATGAAATTTTCTTAATAAAGTGCCGTAGTTTATGCATCCTCTATTGCTGATGGAGTCTAGGCATGGCGACTTATATAAGTTAACCCTTTGTTAGGAATAAATTGGTTAAGAAGCATATAATTAATGGGTGAAAAAAATCGCAATCAGTTTTTCGGTAAAAAAGACGAATAAAATAGAGGAAAATCATGATGAAAAAAGTACTTAGTGAGTCCCACCATCAATATTTAGTGATTTGAGTAGAAATAATACCATTTTACGGGCATAACAATTAAACTAATCATAGAATGTATAAGATGATACGTCAACAACAAAAAGTCGATAGGGGAAAAATAATTCATTTAAGTGGCAAACATTGAAACAAAAGAACATTAATTCTTTGAAAGACACCTCGTAACAACTAAACACTATATGTCATGAAATCTTTTCATGATAAGATCTATATAATTCGAAAAGACAGAAATCTATAAGCCTATTTTGTAATTGAGAATATATATGTTAATCAATCATGTACTTAAACAAATACGCATCTAGACAAGATTTTATTTTTCGAATATGGATATATCATATTACCTTTTTTAATCACATTCGATTCCTTCAAAAATAATTAAAAAAGAACGGGTGTACGTAGAGACCCTGTTGAAAGCGATATTCTGTCGGAAATTTAAAAACTTACTCAATGCATATTCATGAGCTCCCTCATGTATAAATAGACATAACAGGCAAGCAAGCTTGATCACTTCTCTCTCAAATAAAGTATTATTATATAGAGACACATATCGCAGAGATTAATTAGGGATGACGAAGATTAATAGTGTTAATTTCGTTTTGGCACTCGTTGCTTTGGCTATGGCAACTTACATTGCATGTGCCTACGACCCTGGCCCTCTCCAGGACTTCTGTGTAGCAATTGATGACCCTAAACATGTTTGTAAGTGTTATCGTTCCATATTTATCTCTTTATTTTATTCTAGTTCCTTGCCAACGGTCACACTAAGTTATTCATCTCTACTCGTGGAAGAAAGAGTGGATAGTTTTAATTTTCTTATTTTTATTTTATTTTATGTTTAAGCAATATATATATATATATAGAATCCGGTGGATATCGTCTAGTACCACAAACATAAGAAAAGCAAGAGAAGAACATTAAAGCATAAGTATATTATATCCTCTAAGAACAGACTAATACGATTAATTATTTCATGACTTTTGATATAATTTCCAGTAGTTTTCATTCTTGGTTTCTCTAACTACTGTAAATTCAATTAATCATTTCATATGATCAGTGTTTGTGAACGGGAAATTCTGCAAGAATCCTGAGCTGGTGAAGGCAGAGGACTTCTTCTTCTCAGGGCTAAACATCCCCAGAGACACAAACAACGCCGTTGGCTCCAACGTAACCATGGTGAATGTCGACAACATTCCGGGGCTCAACACTCTCGGCGTGTCACTGGCGCGCATCGACTACGCGCCTTACGGGCAGAACCCACCTCACACCCACCCGCGCAGCACCGAAATCCTGTTCGTCGCCGAGGGCACGCTCTACGTCGGTTTCGTTTCGTCGAATCAAGACGGAAACCGCCTGTTTACGAAGATTCTTCACAAGGGAGACGTGTATGTGTTCCCGATTGGGATGATTCACTTTCAGTTCAACATTGGAAAGTACCCGGCCGTGGCCTTCGTCGGTTTCGGCAGCCAATTCGCGGGAACCATCACCATCGCTGACACCGTGTTCGGGTCCCACCCTCCCATCAACCCTGAGGTCCTTGCTAAGGCGTTCATGTTGGACAAGGATGTGGTTGAAAAGCTTCAGAAGAAGTTTGGTGCATGAGCTGATCATGATCATAGCCGGCCCACCTGATTTGCTGAGTACTATTGATATCAATGTCATGTTTCTGACGATACAATTACATGCATGCTTTTTAATAACAGTTATTTACCACATGTAACGATCAATGACTCTGTTGATGACTAAATAAACTTGAGAATGGTATTTCACATATTTATATTTGGTATTCCGGGTTAGCTAATTAAATATATCCCTCTCTACGCCCACTCAGATAATTAATTTGTTTTTAAACCCAAAAAAAATCCTTTTATTATTAAAAAAGAAAAGAAAAGAAAAAAGGTCATACAAACATATATAAGCCAGTAGTAAGTAACGTAAGCCAGTGAGAATGTCATATCTTTAATTATCAACTTATTTGGAAATATATGTCTTTGTTTGTCCCAATTGGAAATGTCTCATCTTACTTCGAAACTAAAGACACTAAAGTTAGGACTATATGAGGATTTACTCATACATTTAGTTTTGATTTCTCTTCCTGCACAATTCAGTTAGTTTAAGGTCAGTTACAACTGCCAAAAGGACAAATGGACTCTTAATGAGCTCATTTCTCATTGTCTGCAAGAAGAAGAAAGACTGCAGCAGGAAAAGATAGAAAGTGCTCACTTAGCTAGTACCTCTAAGGACAATAACAAGAAAAGGAAGAAGAACAAAGAAGCTGCAGGAGGTCCAGCCCAAAAGAAACAACAAAAGAAACAAGATGAGGAATTTTGCTATTACTTTTGCAAGAAACCTGGACACATGAAGAAGGATTGTACCAAATATCATGCTTGGCGTGCAAAGAAATGTACGCTTCTCACTTTGGTTTGTTCTGAGGTTAATTTAGCTTCAGTACCAAGACACACTTGGTGGATAGATTCTGGTGCTACTACTCACATAAGTGTGTTAATGCAGGGTTGCCTGAGCTACTGAAAGCCAAATGATGTTGAAAGATTCATCTATGTAGGCAATGACAAATCAGTGGAAGTTGAGGCTATAGGGACATGTAGGTTATTATTAAAGACTGGATATTATTTGGATTTAAAAGAGACATATGTTGTACCATCTTTTAGACGAAATTTGATTTCTATTTTTGTTTTGGACAAATTTTGTTACTCTTGTTCATTTAGAAATAATCAGTTTAGTCTTTCGTTGAATTCAAATATTGTTGGTACTGGTTCTTTATCTTTTTATGATAACCTTTATTTACTTGATACTATTGCCTCTTATAATGAAACCTTGCATGTGAGTTCACGTGGTACAAAACGCAAATTAACAAATGAGAATTCTGCTTCACTCTGGCACAAACGTTTAGGTCACGTATCTAAACAAAGAATTGAGAGACTTGTGTCAGATGAAATTCTTGATCCTCTTGATTTGTCAGACTTTCAAGTCAGTATTGAGTGTATTAAGGGGAAACAGACAAACATAAGGAGATTAGGTGCCAATAGATCTTCAGACGTCTTGGAACTAATACATACGGATATTTTTGGGCCATTCTCTACGGCTTCATGGAATGGTCAACAATATTTTATTAGATTCATAGACGATTACTCACATTATGGCTACCTTTATCTCATTCATGAGAAGTCTCAATCACTGGACATGTTTAAGGTTTTCAAAGCTGAAGTTGAGAATCAGCTTGGCAAAAGGACTAAAACTGTCAGATCTGACCGTGGTGGTGAATGCCATGGTAGATATGATGGATCAGGTGAACAACATCCAGGGCCATTTGCCAAATTCCTAGAGGAGTGCGGTATCGTCCCATAGTACACCATGCCAGGAAGTCCTACTATGAATGGTGTTGCTGAGAGACGAAATAGAACATTAAAGGATATGGTGAGGAGTATGGTTAGTCATACTACCTTACTAGATTCACTCTGGGGTGAGGCACTAAAGACTGCAGCTTACATTCTTAACAGAGTTCCAACTAAGGCAGTTGCTAAAACTCGTTATGAATTATGGACGGGCAAGAAGCCCAGTATAAAACATTTACACATTTAGGGTTGTCCAGCTGAAACAAGGCCTTCTAGGCCAAATGAAAAGAAACTGAACTCAAGAACAGTGAGCAACTATTTTGTTGGGTACTTTGAATGACCTCGGGGGTATAAGTTTTATGATCCCATATATAGATCATTCTTTGAGACAGGAAATGACCGGTTCTTTGAGGACATATTGTGTTTGGGGGGAGAGATAAGGTTACGGATTTTGTCTTTGAAGAGGAATCCGTTTCTCTTTCTACGATTGCTATTGACAATGATTAGGCTCATATTCCTGATGTTGTTCAAGAAACAATACCAGATCCACAAGACAGTGTTGAAAATCTCCCCGATCAAGGCCAACAGGTTATTCCTGAAGAACACAATCAACAACCTCAAGAACAATTGTCATTAAGGAGATCCACTAGAGAAACGAAAAGTGCGATTTCTGATGATTACATCATATTTCTCCAAGAACATGAGAATGACATTGGATTGGTGAAAGATGATCCAATCAACTTTCATTAAGCCATGCAAAGTACTAATTCTCAGAAGTGGATTGATGCCATTAATGAAGAGATTAAGTCCATGAAAGACAACGACGTTTGGGAACTCGTCTCATTGCCTGAAAGTGCGAAGCCCATTGGTTGCAAATGGATATTTAAGACCAAGCGGGATTCGAAAGGTGATGTGGAGAGATATAAGGCTCGTCTTGTTGCAAAGGGCTTTACTCAAAAGGAAGACATTGATTATAAAGAGACTTTCTCTCTGGTTTCATCGAAAGACTCTTTCAGGACAATAATGGCATTAGTGGCACATTTTGACCTTGAGTTGCATCAGATGGATGTAAAGACTGTGTTTCTTAATGGTGACATTGATGACACGATTTACATGGTGTAACCAGAAAACTTTGTAGCGATGCAAATAATATGGTTTGCAAATTAAAGAAGTCCATCTATGGGCTTAAGCAAGCATCCCGTTAATGGTATTACAAATTTTATCAAGTTGTCATCTCATTTGGTTTTGAGATGAATGCGGTTGATGATTGTATATACCACAAGTTCAGTGGGAGTAAACACATTTTCCTAGTTTTATATGTCGGTGACATATTACTTGCCAGTAACGATATATGTTTGTTGCACGAAACTAAGAGATTTCTATCAAAGAGATTTGAGATGAAAGATCTTGGGGACACATCTTTTGTATTAGGAATTCAAATACACCGAGATCTCTCTCGGGGTATTCTTGGATTATCACAAAAGTCTTATATTGAGAAGGTACTTAAGAGATTTGGCAAGCAAGTTTGCAAACCAGGAGACACCCCTGTTGCTAAGGGAGACAAGTTCAGTCTCGATCAATGCCCTATGAAAGATTTTGAAACTAAGGAAATGCATAAGATTCCCTATTCTTCAGTAGTTGGAAGTCTAATGTATGCTCAAGTTTGTACGCGTCCGGATATTGCGTACATTGTTAGGATGTTAGGCAGATGTTTGAGCAATCCGGGAATGGATCATTAGAAAGCAGCCAAACGAGTAATGTGATATCTTTAGAGAACAAAACATTACATGCTCACATACAGGAGGTCGGATAAGTTAGAGATCATTGGGTATTCAGATTCTGACTTTGCCGGATGCCAAGACAGTCATAGATCCACTTCAGGCTATAGCTATCTACTTGCTGGAGGAGCTATCTCCTGGAAGAGTGCAGAGCAGACACTCATAGCTTCTTCCACCATGGCAGCTGAGTTTATAGCATGTTATGAGGCATCCAACCATGGAATATGGCTGCGGAATTTTGTCACAGGGCTGCGAATTGTGGATGGAATTGAAAAACTACTTAAGTTATTTTGTGATAATAAGTCAGCAGTCTTATATTCCAATAACAACTGGAGCTCGACGAAGTCAAAGCATATAGACGTCAAGTTCCTAGTTGTTAAGAAAAGAGTTCAGAGTGGTTAGGTGTCTATAGAGCATATTGGCACAAACTCCATGGTTGCAGATCCACTTACTAAAGGGCTACCACCTAAGGTCTTTCATGAGCACACTGCTCATATGGGTGTTGTATCATTTGACGATATGCTGAATTAGTGGGAGTATGTATTTATATGCTTTTCTGTTATAGACACATCTTTTGTTTATGGATATTATCTATAGAAATAAAGTATGCAGTTTATTTTCACTATGATTCAGTTTTTGTTTTGATCTCATAAAGAATAAAGTTGGTCCAAATAGAAATAGGCATGTTTAGATCACATTACATGTAATTTCCATGCTACATATCCATACTTGATATATGTCATTTGGTTATGTTGATATACGTGACCATGGATGGGTCTAGTTACGATACATGTAACAAAGATCTCCTTGATCCTATGTTAACATAATTAATGGACGAGATTGTTCAGAGAAGCTTTTGGATACGATAACACAGATTTTGGGCTCATAAAGGTTATATTTTAAGATACAATTATAAAGTGATATATATATATATATATATATATATATTGTTAGATTTTAGACGTGCATATATACATATATAATAATAATTGTATATTATATGCTATCATATTAAGTTAAGCCAATTTAAAGTGATCAAATAAGGTTTTAGGTAATTTGGGCTTTAATGCATCTAATAAGTGT
>NW_010365449.1:53888-61768 GCF_000414095.1 Morus notabilis
GGATATATCATATTACCTTTTTTAATCACATTCGATTCCTTCAAAAATAATTAAAAAAGAACGGGTGTACGTAGAGACCCTGTTGAAAGCGATATTCTGTCGGAAATTTAAAAACTTACTCAATGCATATTTATGAGCTCCCTCATGTATAAAAAGACATAACAGGCAAGCAAGCTTGATCACTTCTCTGTCAAATAAAGTATTATTATATAGAGACACATATCGCAGAGATTAATTAGGGATGACGAAGATTAATAGTGTTAATTTCGTTTTGGCACTCGTTGCTTTGGCTATGGCAACTTACATTGCATGTGCCTACGACCCTGGCCCTCTCCAGGACTTCTGTGTAGCAATTGATGACCCTAAACATGTTTGTAAGTGTTATCGTTCCATATTTATCTCTTTATTTTATTCTAGTTCCTTGCCAACGGTCACACTAATTTATTCATTTCTACTCGTGGAAGAAAAAGTGGATAGTTTTAATTTTCTTATTTTTATTTTATTTTATGTTTAAGCAATATATATATATATATAAACATATATTAATCGTAACTGAATATGTTTAGTGATATAATTATAAGCAAATGTAAATGTAGGTGCAATAAATGATAACAGAATAAGTTATATTTTTATGGATGTTGATGTTTTATTTCTTATTTTTTCAGAAAACAATATTGACACGAATTAAGTACCAATTATAATTTATATCTATTTTTTTTTTTTGGTAATTTTTTTTAATATCGTGATGTATAAATATTTCAGTATTTCATATATAGAATCCGGTGGATATCGTCTAGTACCACAAACATAAGAAAAGCAAGAGAAGAACATTAAAGCATAAGTATATTATATCCTCTAAGAACAGACTAATACGATTAATTATTTCATGACTTTTGATATAATTTCCAGTAGTTTTCATTCTTGGTTTCTCTAACTACTGTAAATTCAATTAATCATTTCATATGATCAGTGTTTGTGAACGGGAAATTCTGCAAGAATCCTGAGCTGGTGAAGGCAGAGGACTTCTTCTTCTCAGGGCTAAACATCCCCAGAGACACAAACAACGCCGTTGGCTCCAACGTAACCATGGTGAATGTCGACAACATTCCGGGGCTCAACACTCTCGGCGTGTCACTGGCGCGCATCGACTACGCGCCTTACGGGCAGAACCCACCTCACACCCACCCGCGCAGCACCGAAATCCTGTTCGTCGCCGAGGGCACGCTCTACGTCGGTTTCGTTTCGTCGAATCAAGACGGAAACCGCCTGTTTACGAAGATTCTTCACAAGGGAGACGTGTATGTGTTCCCGATTGGGATGATTCACTTTCAGTTCAACATTGGAAAGTACCCGGCCGTGGCCTTCGTCGGTTTCGGCAGCCAATTCGCGGGAACCATCACCATCGCTGACACCGTGTTCGGGTCCCACCCTCCCATCAACCCTGAGGTCCTTGCTAAGGCGTTCATGTTGGACAAGGATGTGGTTGAAAAGCTTCAGAAGAAGTTTGGTGCATGAGCTGATCATGATCATAGCCGGCCCACCTGATTTGCTGAGTACTATTGATATCAATGTCATGTTTCTGACGATATAATTACATGCATGCTTTTTAATAACAGTTATTTACCACATGTAACGATCAATGACTCTGTTGATGACTAAATAAACTTGAGAATGGTATTTCACATATTTATATTTGGTATTCCGGGTTAGCTAATTAAATATATCCCTCTCTACGCCCACTCAGATAATTAATTTGTTTTTAAACCCAAAAAAATCCTTTTATTATTAAAAAAGAAAAGAAAAGAAAAAAGGTCATACAAACATATATAAGCCAGTAGTAAGTAACGTAAGCCAGTGAGAATGTCATATCTTTAATTATCAACTTATTTGGAGATATATGTCTTTGTTTGTCCCAGTTGGAAATGTCTCATCTTACTTCGAAACTAAAGACACTAAAGTTAGGACTATCTGAGGATTTACTCATACATTTAGTTTTGATTTCTCTTCCTGCACAATTCAGTCAGTTTAAGGTCAGTTACAACTGCCAAAAGGACAAATGGACTCTTAATGAGCTCATTTCTCATTGTCGGCAAGCGGAAGAAAGACTGCAGCAGGAAAAGATAGAAAGTGCTCACTTAGCTAGTACCTCTAAGGACAAGAACAAGAAAAGGAAGAAGAACAAAGAAGCTGCAGGAGGTCCAGCCCAAAAGAAACAACAAAAGAAACAAGATGAGGAATTTTGCTGTTACTTTTGCAAGAAACCTGGACACATGAAGAAGGATTGTACCAAATATCACGCTTGGCGTGCAAAGAAAGGTACGCTTCTCACTTTGGTTTGTTTTGAGGTTAATTTAGCTTCAGTACCAGGACACACTTGGTGGATAGATTCGGGTGCTACTACTCACATAAGTGTGTTAATGCAGGGTTGCCTGAGCTACTGAAAGCCAAATGATGTTGAAAGATTCATCTATGTGGGCAATGGCAAATCAGTGGAAGTTGAGGCTATAGGGACATGTAGGTTATTATTAAAGACTGGATATTATTTGGATTTAAAAGAGACACATGTTGTACCGTCTTTTAGACGAAATTTGATTTCTATTTTTGTTTTGGACAAATTTTGTTACTCTTGTTCATTTAGAAATAATCAGTTTAGTCTTTCTTTGAATTCAAATCTTGTTGATACCGGTTCTTTATCTTTTTGTGATAACCTTTATTTACTTGATTCTATTGCCTCTTATAATGAAACCTTGCATGTGAGTTCACGTGGTACAAAACGCAAATTAACAAATGAGAATTCTGCTCCACTCTGGCACAAACGTTTAGGTCACGTATCTAAACAAAGAATAGAGAGACTCGTGTCAGATGAAAATCTTGATCCTCTTGATTTGTCAGACTTTCAAGTCAGTATTGAGTGCATTAAGGGGAAACAGACAAACATAAGGAGATTAGGTGCCACTAGATCTTCAGACGTCTTGGAACTAATACATACGGGTATTTGTGGGCCATTCTCTACGGCTTCATGGAATGGTCAACAATGTTTTATTAGATTCATAGACGATTACTCACATTATGGCTACCTTTATCTCATTCATGAGAAGTCTCAATCACTGGACGTGTTTAAGGTTTTCAAAGCTAAAGTTGAGAATTAGCTGGGCAAAAGGATTAAAACTATCAGATCTGACTGTGGTGGTGAATGCCATGGTAGATATGATGGATCAGGTGAACAACATCCAGGGCCATTTGCCAAATTCCTAGAGGAGTGCGGTATCGTCCCATAGTACACCATGCCAGGAAGTCCTACTATGAATGGTGTTGCTGAGAGACAAAATAGAACATTAAAGGATATGTTGAGGAGTATGGTTAGTCATACTACCTTACTAGATTCACTCTGGGGTGAGGCACTGAAGACTGCAGCTTACATTCTTAATAGAGTTCCAACTAAGGTAGTTGCTAAAACTCGTTATGAATTATGGACGGGTAAGAAGCCCAGTATAAAACATTTACACATTTAGGGTTGTCCAGCTGAAATAAGGCCTTCTAGGCCAAATGAAAAGAAACTGAACTCAAGAACAGTGAGCAACTATTTTGTTGGGTACTTTGAATGATCTCGGGGGTATAAGTTTTATGATCCCATATATAGATCATTCTTTGAGACAGGAAATGCCCGGTTCTTTGAGGACATATTGTGTTTGGTGGGAGAGCTAAGGTTACGGATTTTGTCTTTGAAGAGGAATCCATTTCTCTTTCTACGATTGCTATTGACAATGATTAGGCTCATATTCCTGATGTTGTTCAAGAAACAATACCAGATCCACAAGACAGTGTTGAAAATCTCCCCGATCAAGGCCAACAGGTTATTCCTCAAGAACAAACAAAACAACCTCAAGAACAATTGTCATTATGGAGATCCACTAGAGAAACGAAAAGTGCGATTTCTGATGATTACATCATATTTCTCTAAGAACATGAGAATGACATTGGATTGGTGGAAGATGATCCAATCAACTTTCATCAAGCCATGCAAAGTACTAATTCTCAGAAGTGGATTGATGCCATGAATGAAGAGATTAAGTCCATGAAAGACAACGACGTTTGGGAACTCGTCTCATTGCATGAAGGTGCGAAGCCCATTGGTTGCAAATGGATATTTAAGACCAAGCGGGATTCAAAAGGTGATGTAGAGAGATATAAGGCTCATCTTGTTGCAAAGGGATTTACTCAAAAGGAAGACATTGATTATAAAGAGACTTTCTCTCTGGTTTCATCGAAAGACTCTTTCAGGACAATAATGGCATTAGTGGCACATTTTGACCTTGAGTTGCATCAGATGGATGTAAAGACTGTGTTTCTCAATGGTGACATTGATGACACGATTTACATGGTGCAACCAGAAAACTTTGTAGCGATGCAAATAATATGGTTTGCAAATTAAAGAAGTCCATCTATGGGCTTAAGCAAGCATCCCGTTAATGGTATTACAAATTTTATCAAGTTGTCATCTCATTTGGTTTTGAGATGAATGCGGTTGATGATTGTATATACCACAAGTTCAGTAGGAGTAAACACATTTTCCTAGTTTTATATGTCGGTGACATATTACTTGCCAGTAACGATATATGTTTGTTGCACGAAACTAAGAGATTTCTATCAAAGAGATTTGAGATGAAAGATCTTGGGGACACATCTTTTGTATTGAAAAGGTACTTAAGAGATTTGGAAAGTAAGTTTGCAAACCAGGAGACACCCTTGTTGCTAAGGGAGACAAGTTCAGTCTCGATCAATGCCCCATGAAAGATTTTGAAACTAAGGAAATGCATAAGATTCCTTATTCTTCAGTAGTGGGAAGTCTAATGTATGCTCAAGTTTGTACGCGTCCGGATATTGCGTACATTGTTAGGATGTTAGGCAGATGTTTGAGCAATCCGGGAATGGATCATTGGAAAGCAGCCAAACGAGTAATGTGATATCTTTAGAGAACAAAACATTACATGCTCACATACAGGAGGTCGGATAAGTTAGAGATCATTGGGTATTCAGATTCTGATTTTGCCGGATGCCAAGACAGTCATAGATCCACTTCAAGCTATAGCTATCTACTTGCTGGAGGAGCTATCTCCTAGAAGAGTGCAAAGCAGACACTCATAGCTTCTTCCACCGTGGCAGCTGAGTTTATAGCATGTTATGAGGCATCTAACCATGGAATATGGATGCAGAATTTTGTCACAGGGCTGCAAATTGTGGGTGGAATTGAAAGACTACTTAAGTTATTTTGTGATAATAAGTCAGCAGTCTTATATTCCAATAACAACTGGAGCTCGACGAAGTCAAAGCATATAGACGTCAAGTTCCTAGTTGTTAAGAAAGGAGTTCAGAGTGGTTAGGTGTCTATAGAGCATATTGGCCCAAACTCCATGGTTGCAGATCCACTTACTAAAGGGCTACCACCTATGGTCTTTCATGAGCACACTGCTCATATGGGTGTTGTATCATTTGACGATATGCTGAATTAGTGGGAGTATGTATTTAATGCTTTTCTATTATAGACACATCTTTTGTTTATGGATATTATCTGTAGAAATAAAGTATTCAGTTTATTTTCACTCTGATTCAGTTTTTGTTTTGATCTCATAAAGAATAAAGTTGGTCCAAATAGAAATAGGCATGTTTAGATCACATTACATGTAATTTCCATGCTACATATCCATACTTGATCTATGTCATTTGGTTAGGTTGATATACGTGACCATGGATGGGTCTAGTTACGATACATGTAACAAAGATCTCCTTGATCCTATGTTAACATAATTAATGGACGTGATTGTTCAGAGAAGCTTTTGGATATGATAACACAGATTTTGAGCTCATAAAGGTTATATTTTAAGATACAATTATAAAGTGATATATATGTAGTCCAAGTGGGAGATTGTTAGATTTTAGACGTGCGTATATTCATATATAATAATAATTGCGTATTATATGCTATCATATTAAGTTAAGCCAATTTAAAGTGATCAAATAAGGTTTTAGGTAATTTGGGCTTTAATGCATCTAATAAGTGTGGGCCTAATTTGTGTAGAGACCAAATCGTTATTTCTTATTTTATGATGGGTCAAATTAGAAATAATGAAAAGTTGACTTCTATATATATGGTTGTGGTCCCCAAATTATATGTATGAAACTTTTCTCACATCCCATCATTAGAAAAGTGAGAATTCATTCTCAAGGCATTCATATTGAATAATTTGGAAGATCAAGAACCAAAAGATTGATCAAGAACCACAAGATTAAGAAACAATCGTTCCTATGGACTCAGGTACGCTTCCGTTTAAGTCTATTTTTCTTGATGATTTGACATGATAGATCTTGGTGTGATGAAGGATTTCATCAATAAGAATTTATTTCTATCAGGAATAAATAGCAAAACACTAGATCAAAGTAATTAAAAAAAAACTAGGAACCCAAAAAAAAAAAAAAGAGAGAGAGCCCTATGGAACACAAACTCTTAATTTTCTAAACAAATTTTTTATTATTTATAATGTTTGATGTTTGATATTCCTTTGCTACTAAGGCTAAAGCGCATATATATAATATATGTTGTATATGTACGTGCGTTTATACGTTATTTCTTATAACCCTTGATGCAAACGTACTGAATATATATTCGTAGAAACACAAACACATTTCTGAGAAGTTTCCCAGAGGGACACATCCTATATATAGAAGATAATTAACTTGTTGCTCGAGTAAGTTTCCTCGCAGAAATAATTGCTAGATCAGGAAAAATGTCGTTTTATAATTATACAGCCTAACGATAAAAGACTGGCATATTGCACGTTATCTATCGCTTTGACTGATCATGAGAAGATACGCTAACCAAGTATATATGGCCCTTTCAGTCGTTTACACTAGAAAAATGATCTAGTAATAAGTAGCACGTAAGTCATCCGCGCACTGTAGGAAAATGCTATGGAGAGAGTTTTTTCAATACATCCTGCAACAATTATCAGCTATTGAAAACACTCTATTTTTAGCCGTTAAGTATATATTAAAAAACTATTTGTACTGCATGTTTGTTTGTTCTGCGTGTCTTTTTTAATCTTATGTGATCTTAATTGATCTAATGATAAAAACTCACTCTATTAATAGAGATGCCCTATGAGAAAAACTCCCAAAAAAGAAAAAAAAAAGGTTTTAAAAATATGAACATGAGAATTTGACGTACAACGGTACAAGTAATTAAAAGGTGATAAGATGTAGATAGAAATTACGAATATATATATATACAGACTTGTTTTCAATGGTTACGTTTTCATCGGGGGTCATTATTAAATAGAAAAATTTGATGACGTGATATGATAAGAATCCAGTTTCATTAATTGCCATTACTTTTTTTGGTCAACTATTTAATTTATTACACTCGTGAGATCAACATCTTACGGTTAAAATAACAATACATATTGATGAGTAAATATTCAAATAACCACTAAAACCACACCCATATATATATATATGTATATTATTGTTTTTGACGAACAAGAATTTAAAAATATTAGGCGTATAGATATATAGTACTGAAATGAAATTTTCTTAATAAAGTGCCGTAGTTAATTTATGCATCCTCTATTGCTGATGGAGTCTAGGCATGGCGACTTATATAAGTTAACCCTTTGTTTGGAATAAATTGGTTAAGAAGCATATAATTAATGGGTGAAAAAAATCGCAATCCGTTTTTCGGTAAAAAAGACGAATAAAATAGAGGAAAATCATGATGAAAAAAGTACTTAGTGAGTCCCACCATCTATATTTAGTGATTTGAGTAGAAAGTAATACCATTTTACGGGAATAACAATTAAACTAATCATAGAATGTATAAGATGATA
>NW_010365449.1:62725-76842 GCF_000414095.1 Morus notabilis
TATCGTCTAGTACCACAAACATAAGAAAAGCAAGAGAAGAACATTAAAGCATAAGTATATTATATCCTCTAAGAACAGACTAATACGATTAATTATTTCATGACTTTTGATATAATTTCCAGTAGTTTTCATTCTTGGTTTCTCTAACTACTGTAAATTCAATTAATCATTTCATATGATCAGTGTTTGTGAACGGGAAATTCTGCAAGAATCCTGAGCTGGTGAAGGCAGAGGACTTCTTCTTCTCAGGGCTAAACATCCCCAGAGACACAAACAACGCCGTTGGCTCCAACGTAACCATGGTGAATGTCGACAACATTCCGGGGCTCAACACTCTCGGCGTGTCACTGGCGCGCATCGACTACGCGCCTTACGGGCAGAACCCACCTCACACCCACCCGCGCAGCACCGAAATCCTGTTCGTCGCCGAGGGCACGCTCTACGTCGGTTTCGTTTCGTCGAATCAAGACGGAAACCGCCTGTTTACGAAGATTCTTCACAAGGGAGACGTGTATGTGTTCCCGATTGGGATGATTCACTTTCAGTTCAACATTGGAAAGTACCCGGCCGTGGCCTTCGTCGGTTTCGGCAGCCAATTCGCGGGAACCATCACCATCGCTGACACCGTGTTCGGGTCCCACCCTCCCATCAACCCTGAGGTCCTTGCTAAGGCGTTCATGTTGGACAAGGATGTGGTTGAAAAGCTTCAGAAGAAGTTTGGTGCATGAGCTGATCATGATCATAGCCGGCCCACCTGATTTGCTGAGTACTATTGATATCAATGTCATGTTTCTGACGATATAATTACATGCATGCTTTTTAATAACAGTTATTTACCACATGTAACGATCAATGACTCTGTTGATGACTAAATAAACTTGAGAATGGTATTTCACATATTTATATTTGGTATTCCGGGTTAGCTAATTAAATATATCCCTCTCTACGCCCACTCAGATAATTAATTTGTTTTTAAACCCAAAAAAATCCTTTTATTATTAAAAAAGAAAAGAAAAGAAAAAAGGTCATACAAACATATATAAGCCAGTAGTAAGTAACGTAAGCCAGTGAGAATGTCATATCTTTAATTATCAACTTATTTGGAGATATATGTCTTTGTTTGTCCCAGTTGGAAATGTCTCATCTTACTTCGAAACTAAAGACACTAAAGTTAGGACTATCTGAGGATTTACTCATACATTTAGTTTTGATTTCTCTTCCTGCACAATTCAGTCAGTTTAAGGTCAGTTACAACTGCCAAAAGGACAAATGGACTCTTAATGAGCTCATTTCTCATTGTCTGCAAGAAGAAGAAAGACTGCAGCAGGAAAAGATAGAAAGTGCTCACTTAGCTAGTACCTCTAAGGACAAGAACAAGAAAAGGAAGAAGAACAAAGAAGCTGCAGGAGGTCCAGCCCAAAAGAAACAACAAAAGAAACAAGATGAGGAATTTTGCTGTTACTTTTGCAAGAAACCTGGACACATGAAGAAGGATTGTACCAAATATCATGCTTGGCGTGCAAAGAAATGTACGCTTCTCACTTTGGTTTGTTCTGAGGTTAATTTAGCTTCAGTACCAAGACACACTTGGTGGATAGATTCTGGTGCTACTACTCACATAAGTGTGTTAATGCAGGGTTGCCTGAGCTGCTGAAAGCCAAATGATGCTGAAAGATTCATCTATGTGGGCAATGGCAAATCAGTGGAAGTTGAGGCTATAGGGACATGTAGGTTATTATTAAAGACTGGATATTATTTGGATTTAAAAGAGACACATGTTGTACCGTCTTTTAGACGAAATTTGATTTCTATTTTTGTTTTGGACAAATTTTGTTACTCTTGTTCATTTAGAAATAATCAGTTTAGTCTTTCTTTGAATTCAAATATTGTTGGTACTGGTTCTTTATCTTTTTATGATAACCTTTATTTACTTGATACTATTGCCTCTTATAATGAAACCTTGCATGTGAGTTCACGTGGTACAAAACGCAAATTAACAAATGAGAATTCTGCTTCACTCTGGCACAAACGTTTAGGTCACGTATCTAAACAAAGAATAGAAAGACTCGTGTCAGATGAAAATCTTGATCCTCTTGATTTGTCAGACTTTCAAGTCAGTATTGAGTGCATTAAGGGGAAACAGACAAACATAAGGAGATTAGGTGCCAATAGATCTTCAGACGTCTTGGAACTAATACATACGGATATTTGTGGGCCATTCTCTACGGCTTCATGGAATGGTCAACAATATTTTATTAGATTCATAGACGATTACTCACATTATGGCTACCTTTATCTCATTCATGAGAAGTCTTAATCACTGGACGTGTTTAAGGTTTTCAAAGCTGAAGTTGAGAATCAGCTTGGCAAAATGATTAAAACTGTCAGATCTGACCGTGGTGGTGAATGCCATGGTAGATATGATGGATCAGGTGAACAACATTCAGGGCCATTTGCCAAATTCCTAGAAGAGTGCGGTATCGTCCCATAGTACACCATGCTAGGAAGTCCTACTATGAATGGTGTTGCTGAGAGACAAAATAGAACATTAAAGGATATGGTGAGGAGTATGATTAGTCATACTACCTTACTAGATTCACTCTGGGGTGAGGCACTAAAGACTGCAGCTTACATTCTTAACAGAGTTCCAACTAAGGCAGTTGCTAAAACTCGTTATGAATTATGGACGGGCAAGAAGCCCAGTATAAAACATTTACACATTTAGGGTTGTCCAGCTGAAATAAGGCCTTCTAGGCCAAATGAAAAGAAACTGAACTTAAGAACAGTGAGCAACTATTTTTTTGGGTACTTTGAATGATCTCGGGGGTATAAGTTTTATGATCCCATACATAGATCATTCTTTGAGACAGGAAATGCCCGGTTCTTTGAGGACATATTGTGTTTGCGGGGAGAGCTAAGGTTACGGATTTTGTCTTTGATGAGGAATCCATTTCTCTTTCTACGATTGCTATTGACAATGATTAGGCTCATATTCCTGATGTTGTTCAAGAAACAATACCAGATCCACAAGACAGTGTTGAAAATCTCCTCGATCAAGGCCAATAGGTTATTCCTCAAGAACAAACACAACAACCTCAAGAACAATTGTCATTAAGGAGATCCACTAGAGAAACGAAAAGTGCGATTTTTGATGATTACATCATATTTCTCCAAGAACATGAGAATGACATTGGATTGGTGGAAGATGATCCAATCAACTTTCATCAAGCCATGCAAAGTACTAATTCTCAGAAGTGGATTGATGCCATGAATGAAGAGATTAAGTCCATGAAAGACAACGACGTTTGGGAACTCGTCTCATTGCATGAAGGTGCGAAGCCCATTGGTTGCAAATGGATATTTAAGACCAAGCGGGATTCAAAAGGTGATGTAGAGAGATATAAGGCTCATCTTGTTGCAAAGGGATTTACTCAAAAGGAAGACATTGATTATAAAGAGACTTTCTCTCTGGTTTCATCGAAAGACTCTTTCAGGACAATAATGGCATTAATGGCACATTTTGACCTTGAGTTGCATCAGATGGATGTAAAGACTGTGTTTCTCAATGGTGACATTGATGACACGATTTACATGGTGCAACCAGAAAACTTTGTAGCGATGCAAATAATATGGTTTGCAAATTAAAGAAGTCCATCTATGGGCTTAAGCAAGCATCCCGTTAATGGTATTACAAATTTTATCAAGTTGTCATCTCATTTGGTTTTGAGATGAATGCGGTTGATGATTGTATATACCACAAGTTCAGTGGGAGTAAACACATTTTCCTAGTTTTATATGTCGGTGACATATTACTTGCCAGTAACGATATATGTTTGTTGCACGAAACTAAGAGATTTCTATCAAAGAGATTTGAGATGAAAGATCTTGGGGACACATCTTTTGTATTAGGAATTCAAATACACCGAGATCTCTCTCGGGGTATTCTTGGATTATCACAAAAGACTTATATTGAGAAGGTACTTAAGAGATTTGGCAAGTAAGTTTGTAAACCAGGAGACACCCCTGTTGCTAAGGGAGGCAACTTCAGTCTCGATCAATGCCCCATGAAAGATTTTGAAACTAAGGAAATGCATAAGATTCCCTATTCTTCAGTAGTGGGAAGTCTAATGTATGCTCAAGTTTGTACGCGTCCGGATATTGCGTACATTGTTAGGATGTTAGGCAGATGTTTGAGCAATCCGGGAATGGATCATTGGAAAGCAGCCAAACGAGTAATGTGATATCTTTAGAGAACAAAACATTACATGCTCACATACAGGAGGTCGGATAAGTTAGAGATCATTGGGTATTCAGATTCTGACTCTGCCGGATGCCAAGACAGTCATAGTTCCACTTCAGGCTATAGCTATCTACTCGCTGGAGGAGCTATCTCCTGGAAGAGTGCAAAGCAGACACTCATAGCTTCTTCCACCATGGCAGCTGAGTTTATAGCATGTTATGAGGCATCCAACCATGGAATATGGCTGCGGAATTTTGTCACAGGGCTGCGAATTGTGGATGGAATTGAAAGACTACTTAAGTTATTTTGTGATAATAAGTCAGCAGTCTTATATTCCAATAACAACTGGAGCTCGACGAAGTCAAAGCATATAGACGTCAAGTTCCTAGTTGTTAAGAAAGGAGTTCAGAGTGGTTAGGTGTCTATAGAGCATATTGGCACAAACTCCATGGTTGCAGATCCACTTACTAAAGGGCTACCACCTAAGGTCTTTCATGAGCACACTGCTCATATGGGTGTTGTATCATTTGACGATATGCTGAATTAGTGGGAGTATGTATTTATATGCTTTTCTGTTATAGACACATCTTTTGTTTATGGATATTATCTATAGAAATAAAGTATGCAGTTTATTTTCACTATGATTCAGTTTTTGTTTTGAGTTGGTCCAAATAGAAATAGGCATGTTTAGATCACATTACATGTAATTTCCATGCTACATATCCATACTTGATCTATGTCATTTGGTTAGGTTGATATATGTGACCATGGATGGGTCAAGTTACGATACATGTAACAAAGATCTCCTTGATCCTACGTTAACATAATTAATGGACGAGATTGTTCAGAGAAGCTTTTGGATATGATAACACAGATTTTGAGCTCATAAAGGTTATATTTTAAGATACAATTATAAAGTGATATATATATGTAGTCCAAGTGGGAGATTGTTAGATTTTAGACGTGCATATATACATATATAATAATAATTGTATATTATATGCTATCATATTAAGTTAAGCCAATTTAAAGTGATCAAATAAGGTTTTAGGTAATTTGGGCTTTAATGCATCTAATAAGTGTTTGCCTAATTTGTGTAGAGACCAAATCATTATTTCTTATTTTAAGATGGGTCAAATTAGAAATAATGAAAAGTTGACTTCTATATAAATGGTTGTGGTCCCCAAATTATATGTATGAAACTTTTCTCACATCCCATCATTAGAAAAGTGAGAATTCATTCTCAAGGCATTCATATTGAATAATTTGGAAGATCAAGAACCAAAAGATTGATCAAGAACCACAAGATCAAGAAACAATCGTTCCTATGGACTCAGGTACGCTTCCGTTTTAAGTCTATTTTTCTTGATGATTTGACATGATAGATCTTAGTGTGATGAAGGATTTCATCAATAAGAATTTATTTCTATCAGGAATAAATAGTAAAACACTAGATCAAAGTAATTAAAAAAAAACTAGGAACCCAAAAAAAAAAAAACAGAGAGAGAGAGCCCTATGGAACACAAACTCTTAATTTTCTAAACAAATTTTTTATTATTTATAATGTTGGATGTTTGATATTCCTCTGCTACTAAGGCTAAAGCGCATATATATAATATACGTTGTATATGTACGTGCGTTTATACGTTATTTCTTATAACCCTTGATGCAAACGTACTGAATATATATTCGTAGAAACACAAACACATTTCTGAGAAGTTTCCCAGAGGGACACATCCTATATATAGAAGATAATTAACTTGTTGCTCGAGTAAGTTTCCTCGCAGAAATAATTGCTAGAACAGGAAAAATGTCGTTTTATAATGATACAGCCTAACGATAAAAGACTGGCATAATGCACGTTATCTATCGCTTTGACTGATCATGAGAAGATACGCTAACCAAGTATATATGGCCTTTTCAGTCGTTTACACTAGAAAAATGATCTAGTAATAAGTAGCACGTAAGTCATCCGCGCACTGTAGGAAAATGCTATGGAGAGAGTTTTTTCAATACATCCTGCAACAATTATCAGCTATTGAAAACACTCTATTTTTAGCCGTTAAGTATATATTAAAAAACTATTTGTACTGCATGTTTGTTTGTTCTGCGTGTCTTTTTTAATCTTATGTGATCTTAATTGATCTAATGATAAAAACTCACTCTATTAATAGAGATGCCCTATGAGAAAAACTCCCAAAAAAGAAAAAAAAAAAAGGTTTTAAAAATATGAACATGAGAATTTGACGTACAACGGTACAAGTAATTAAAAGGTGATAAGATGTAGATAGAAATTACGAATATATATATACAGACTTGTTTTCAATGGTTACGTTTTCATCGGGGGTCATTATTAAATAGAAAAATTTGATGACGTGATATGATAAGAATCCAGTTTCATTAATTGCCATTACTTTTTTTGGTCAACTATTTAATTTATTACACTCGTGAGATCAACATCTTACGGTTAAAATAACAATACATATTGATGAGTAAATATTCAAATAACCACTAAAACCACACCCATATATATATATATGTATATTATTGTTTTTGACGAACAAGAATTTAAAAATATTAGGCGTATAGATATATAGTACTGAAATGAAATTTTCTTAATAAAGTGCCGTAGTTAATTTATGCATCCTCTATTGCTGATGGAGTCTAGGCATGGCGACTTATATAAGTTAACCCTTTGTTTGGAATAAATTGGTTAAGAAGCATATAATTAATGGGTGAAAAAAATCGCAATCCGTTTTTCGGTAAAAAAGACGAATAAAATAGAGGAAAATCATGATGAAAAAATGAAAAAATTACTTAGTGAGTCCCACCATCTATATTTAGTGATTTGAGTAGAAAGTAATACCATTTTACGGGAATAACAATTAAACTAATCATAGAATGTATAAGATGATACGTCAACAACAAAAAGTCGATAGGCAAAAAATAATTCATTTAACTGGTGAACGTTGAAACAAAATTAGAACACTAATTCTTTGAAAGACACCTCGTAAAACCTAACAACTATATGTCATGAAATCTTTTCATGATAAGATCTATATAATTCGAAAAGACAGAAATCTATAAGCCTATTTTGTCATTGAGAATATATATGTTAATCAATCATGTACTTAAACAAATAAGCATCTAGACAAGATTTTATTTTTCGAATATGGATATATCATATTACCTTTTTTAATCACATTCGATTCCTTCAAAAATAATTAAAAAAAAAAAACGGGTGTACGTAGAGACCATGTTGAAAGCGATATTCTGTCGGAAATTTGAAAAGCTACTCAACGCATATTCATGAGCTCTCTCATGTATAAATAGACATAACAGGCAAACAAGCTTGATCACTTCTCTCTCAGATAAAGTATTATTATATAGAGACACATATTGCAGAGATTAATTAGGGATGACGAAGATTAATAGTGTTAATTTCATTTTGGCACTTGTTGCTTTGGCTATGGCAACTTACATTGCATGTGCCTATGACCCTGGCCCTCTCCAGGACTTCTGTGTAGCAATGGATGACCCTAAACATGTTTGTAAGTGTTATCGTTCCATATTTATCTCTTTATTTTATTCTAGTTCCTTGCCAACGGTCACACTAATTTATTCATTTCTACTCGTGGAAGAAAAAGTGGATAGTTTTAATTTTCTTATTTTTATTTTATTTTATGTTTAAGCAATATATATATATATATAAACATATATTAATCGTAACTGAATATGTTTAGTGATATAATTATAAGCAAATGTAAATGTAGGTGCAATAAATGATAACAGAATAAGTTATATTTTTATGGATGTTGATGTTTTATTTCTTATTTTTTCAGAAAACAATATTGACACGAATTAAGTACCAATTATAATTTATATCTATTTTTTTTTTATTAATTTTTTTAATATCATGATGTATAAATATTTCAGTATTTCATAAATAGAATCCGGTGGATATCGTCTAGTACCACGAACATAAGAAAAGCAAGAGAAGAACATTAAAGCATAAGTATATTATATCCTCTAAGAACAGACTAATACGATTAATTATTTCATGACTTTTGATATAATTTCCAGTAGTTTTCATTCTTGGTTTCTCTAACTACTGTAAATTCAATTAATCATTTCATATGATCAGTGTTTGTGAACGGGAAATTCTGCAAGAATCCTGAGCTGGTGAAGGCAGAGGACTTCTTCTTCTCAGGGCTAAACATCCCCAGAGACACAAACAACGCCGTTGGCTCCAACGTAACCATGGTGAATGTCGACAACATTCCGGGGCTCAACACTCTCGGCGTGTCACTGGCGCGCATCGACTACGCGCCTTACGGGCAGAACCCACCTCACACCCACCCGCGCAGCACCGAAATCCTGTTCGTCGCCGAGGGCACGCTCTACGTCGGTTTCGTTTCGTCGAATCAAGACGGAAACCGCCTGTTTACGAAGATTCTTCACAAGGGAGACGTGTATGTGTTCCCGATTGGGATGATTCACTTTCAGTTCAACATTGGAAAGTACCCGGCCGTGGCCTTCGTCGGTTTCGGCAGCCAATTCGCGGGAACCATCACCATCGCTGACACCGTGTTCGGGTCCCACCCTCCCATCAACCCTGAGGTCCTTGCTAAGGCGTTCATGTTGGACAAGGATGTGGTTGAAAAGCTTCAGAAGAAGTTTGGTGCATGAGCTGATCATGATCATAGCCGGCCCACCTGATTTGCTGAGTACTATTGATATCAATGTCATGTTTCTGACGATATAATTACATGCATGCTTTTTAATAACAGTTATTTACCACATGTAACCATCAATGACTCTGTTGATGACTAAATAAACTTGAGAATGGTATTTCACATATTTATATTTGGTATTCCGGGTTAGCTAATTAAATATATCCCTCTCTACGCCCACTCAGATAATTAATTTGTTTTTAAACCTAAAAAAATCCTTTTATTATTAAAAAAGAAAAGAAAAGAAAAAAGGTCATACAAACATATATAAGCCAGTAGTAAGTAACGTAAGCCAGTGAGAATGTCATATCTTTAATTATTGCACTTTTGTTTGTGTAAACTGGGATGAAAGGATTTATAGTATATAATTAATATATGAAAATGATCATCGAACACTAGTTAGTAAAAGAGTCAAATACAAGAGAGGAAACATATGATGTGCAAGAAAAAATAGAGCCCGTCTAGTTTCGCAAAAAATTAAAAAAATATATATACGCGAAAATATTTTTATGGTACGTACATCAGTGATTTAAGAAGTGATACTATTTTGAGGGACAAAAATTGACTAACTGTATGCCATATCAGATGACAAAAAGGAAAGTATTCAACCAGCTAGTAAATCTACCCATTAATGTCTACTTCCTGCCCCATGCTCCTCACTTCATATTAGTTAAAAAGAAAAGGAAAAAAAAAATACAAAAGAGTTTAAAAGAAAAACAAACAAAAAAAACAAAAAAACATAAAAAGGCCAACAAGACCACAAGAAACAATTTTTAAAAAAGCAAAGAAGCCTAAGTAAATAACAAGCATAAGCTAAAGAATTTTCATTGAACTTGTTGTTTCCGTTTTATATTCAATTACATTAGAGAGGGGACTTGACAGAAAATTGAATTTTGATTGCGTGTGCATATATAGCAGAATATTAATTAATTAAAGAACATGAAGACATCTCATTTGGTTTGGGAACTTGCTGGCTTAGCTTTCGAAACTGACATTGCGTGTGCATACGATCCCGGTCCTCTTCAAGACTTCTGCGTCGCAACCGATGACCCCAAAAACATTCGTAAGTATTATACTTGCGCTAATAATATCTTTATTAATTTATTAATTATGTAACACACTTGTGTACTTGCACCTTCTTTATTATCAATTATTTATGTCTAAAAAAATAAATGAATATGACGTAAGGGTTTATAAACAACTAGATGTACAGAATTTATAATGCTTATTAACTTTGTGTGTGGTACTAATTGTACTACGTACAAATGTTTCTTTCAAATTAAGCAGTGTTTGTGAACGGCAAATTCTGCAAGAACCAGGAGGCTGTGACGCGAACATAGACAACGAACTAGGATCCAACGCAACCTTCGGTGAACGTGGAAACCCTTCCGGGGCTCAGTACCCTCGGCGTGTCATTGGCTCAAATCGACTACGCTCCCTACGGGCCGGGCTAAACCCGCCTCACAAGCACCCCCGTGGCACCGAAATCCTGTTGAAAATCTGCAGAAGGATTTGGTTAAAAATCTGCAGAGGAAATTCCAAGGCACGAACTGATGATTGAAGCGCGAGTGGGTTACGTACTTTAAATGAGTACAACATATTTGCTATATATGTTTCCATTATAATCACGTATGTTTTGATGAACAAATTAATAAAGAAATATTCCACACGCCTCAAGTAGATGCATAAAATGTGGGTATTGTACTCAGAAATCTGAACGAGAAAGAACACAATCAACACAACAAAGTTTTACCGATGTTCGGACAAAAATTATCTTACGTCCCGTTGAACTCTCTCACAATAAGCTCTTCCACTATTAGATCAAAGATTACACTCACAAACCAAGAGAGAATCTCAGTACACATGAAAACAACCCAAGAAAGAATTACCCAGAATGTTTACTTGAGAAAATGCCCAGTAGAAAGAAAACCCAAAATCCTCTCTGTTTTTTTCTCAGTAACCAAACACCCAAATTCTCTCTTTCTCTTACTACAAAGCTATTTCGGACTTTCTCTCTCTATTACAAGTGAATTAATTTCACCGAAGAAGCCACAATAGACTATTTATACTAATAGTCAAAATAGACAGCACCCACTCACTAAGACATCCACGCGTGCACTTGTGATTGGCTGTACATACATCTCTGGCTCTTCCTCCTTGTAAATGACATGTCACTTTGATCTATAGTGAAACTAACAAATAGATTGTTGTCGTTTACTTGGAATTACTCATTCACTTCTTATGAAAAAAAGGCCAAAAGAGTAACAGTTTCTAATTAAGTACGTGCTATATATATACTTTTTAACAATAATTACTGCTATTGATTCAAATGAGTAAAGTATAGAGGCGAATGAATTACTTCTGCTATTGACGCAGAAATCTTTTTGTATTAAGAATAAGAAAGCAAGCTAGATCATGAACAAGGCATTTTCTGTAACTGAAGAAGGGATAATGACGAGAGAGATCAAGCAACAAGTAGATTTTAAAAAAAATTGCATTACGGCAGCGCTACCAATATATAACCAATAGCCATTTTCTGTAAATATGGTTGTGGTATTTTTTATTTTCTAACATGGAATAAATAGCAAAACACTAGATCAAAGTAATTACAAAAAACAAGGAACCAAAAAAAAAACACTAGATCAATGAATGAATATGATTATAGTGGGTTGTCATGGATTTCAAGTTTTCAACTGTTCCAAAACTAGTTCGGTTTTGGCTTGGCGCCCTCCGGAGATCGCGCGAAGCCCGCAGAGATCTCGAGGATTGTTTCATCAGATGTCATCAATTCACGAAGATTGTTTCAGGACGGTGACGGAGAATCCCGGTGTTCGTCTTCAAAGAGAGAGAGAAGAGCGAGTTTGGGAGGAAGAAGCAGAAATCATATCCTATTTAATTTGGGGGTATATTTGTAATTTTGAACGGATGTTAATCCAGATTTACGCCTAAATCGTTTATTTATTAACTATATCTAAACCTTGGCCTATTAATTTTCGTAGCCATGGTGGAGGTCATTCTTCACCGTAAGTAGAAATCCGCCGAGGGTCCTTCCCTGTCCTTGGCCACCCTGCCTCCTCCGCTGTATCGTGACCGCAGGCACTCGCCGCCCCGCCGTTCGTCGCCACCACCGCCATCGCCGTATAAGCGGTTGAGAATGGACGACGGGAGGAATGGGGGAGGGTTTGAACACGGTGATACAAGGTGAGGGGATTCTTCCTTCTTTGTCTATAATAATTCGTGGCCAGTTAATATGAGATTATGCTGTTTCATGTTTGCTTATATATTGGTGCTTTCTTTTTTTTTTTTAATTCTCTTACTCAAAGTTTGTTGACATCAATGAGCTTATATATGTATGTACTGAATAGACATCATGAAGAAGTCAATATCAGTTTCTATACATATCCCAATGATCACTATTTCTATAGAAATACGTATATATCTAATTTGCACAAGATAAATAAGGCATTGTCTTCTCTTCTTTTCTTTAACAATTATATATTACACAATCCAATGGTAACTAATACAATCTAGTTCCAATACACAAAAACAAAGAAAATTTCCTATTCGTGTGTGAATTGATGACATCTGAAAGTAAATACAATTTATTCAACTGACATAAGAATTCACCTATGCATAAGTCTATATATGTGTATTCATATATATACATAAGTACGTTAGTGTGTGTAAAATATGTTTTCATTGTTTTGAGTCTTCATGTTTATCAAAACGTCTACAATTTAATCTTATAATAAAAACTTCTCTATGACCCTTGCATCCTTTGATTTTAAAACTCAAATATCAAGTTGTTTTTGTTGATGTTTAAACAAAGTTGTTTATTATTACCAGGAGAATAACAGGATTTTGCGATCTTCCGGAAAAGGTAGTAGTGGAAATCATGTCATGGATCCCAAATCTTTATGCCTTAAGTGTGTCCAAAAGTCGTAGTATGCTCTCATAAGCACTCTCATGAAAAGCCGACGGTTTGTGGCAAAATGTCTCAAGAATTTTATAAGCCATCCATTCTTCTTCAAGGTTCATGCTTTGGATCCAACTTTGGAACACACATAATGACTGGATTCGGCTATGATGCTATTTCCAATGTTTACAAAGTCGTCAGAATTGTGCATCTCCATTGCACCGATGTTGGTGTTCCCATAGGAGCTGAGGTATGTACTTTGGGTAGGAATAATGGTGATTCTTGGAGGGAGATTAAGATGAATATAGAAATTGATAGTACATCTCATACTCACAGTGAGGTGTACGACGAAGGAGTTTTTTTATTGGTCAGTATGTGATAAATATCATTTGAAGAAAATGCTTATTTCGTTTGATATACATATGGAGGAATTTCAAACTATACCATTTCCAGAAGCTCATGATCAGAAGGTGTATGGGGCCGCATTTAGAACAACAATCATAAACTGGAGGCTAGATTTGTGGGATGAACGTGTCACTTTGTTTTTGTATATGGGAAGCATCCCGCCAGCGCAGAATTCAGATGACAAGCCCATACAAATCTGGATTTTGGATGAAATTATCTCTTGCAGTCCCCAAAAGAAGTCATTTCGTTGGACTAAATGTGCGGATTTGTTTCTCGCCGGGGTGATAAATTCCTAACAATCCTAACACGAGAATAAGCTAATCGAAGGAAAGATTGTATTACTGGAAAATTGAGAATCAACAATGGCGGAAGAATTGCGTACAGAAACAGTATGGGGATTTTCGAGAGATCCCGTGCTCTCCTAACAAACTTCCTGTGTAAGAATAACAAAACTAGAATTATCCATCTATCCTCCCTCTATCTTATTTATACACCCTCATACATTCCCTTTCCCTTTACAAACCCAGCCTAACTAACTTCCCCCCCTTTAACTACTTTGCTAGTCTACTGCTTGATGACTTGCTGACTCAGCTTTCCCACAAACCCTTCCCCGAATTCCCCCTTGCGCCTCCTTCAAGCATAAGTGAAATGCACAGGAGGCTTATCATTACCTCCGCCCCAAAGATGCACCTTGTTCTCAAGGTGAAAATCAGGGAACTGGGCATTCACAACATCATACGATTCCCACGAAGCTTCATGCTCTGACAAATTGTTCCAACGAAGCAGCACCTCCCAAATCCGTACGTGCACCATGGAGCCGCTA
>NW_010365449.1:76886-78713 GCF_000414095.1 Morus notabilis
CCAATTCACCCGTCAGCTGAGGGGGTAACTGGGACACCGCCAGCAAAGCGGCTGGTACCACCTGAAGTTCCAATTCACCCGTCAACTGAGGGGGTAACTGGGACACCGCCTAGTCCTGACCTACTACCCGTCGAAGCTAGGAAACATGGAACACCGGGTGGATGCCAGCACCCGCAGGCAAGGCAAGGTGATAAGCCATGAGACCAACTCGGCCTATAACCTCATAAGGACCATAAAAATGGGGGCTTAATTTTTCATTGCGTCGGCGGGCTAGGGACACTTGGCGATACGGCAGAAGCTTAAGGTACACCAAATCACCAATAGCAAACTGGACATCGCGGCGTTTCCTGTCCGGCACCGCCTTCATTTTCTGTTGAGCTCGCAGGAGGTGAAACTTAAGGAGATCTAACATAGCATCCTGGTCCATCAATTGTCGTTCCACAGATTCCATGGGCAACGCACCAACCTCATAGCGCAGCAACGGAGGAGGGGCTCGACCATAAACAACATGAAATGGGGTCGTCGGCGTGGAAGTGTGAAAGGAAGTATTATACCAATACTCCACCCAAGCCAACCATTTGCGTCATTGACCCGGCTTGTCAGAAGTGAAACATTGTAAGTACATCTCCACGCACCAGTTAACAACCTCGGTCTGCCCATCAGACTGTGGGTGATATGCCGTGCTGCGTGAGAGGGTGGTGCCCATTTACCGATGAAGCTTTGTCCAAAAATGGCTGAGGAAAATTAGATCCCGATTGGACACAATCGTATGAGGCACACCTTGAAGTCGAACTACTTATTGGATGAACCATTGCGCCACTTTCTCAGCCGAAAAAGGGTGTCGTAGGCCAACAAAATGGGCATATTTGCTGACACGATCCACGATGACCAAAATAGTGTCAAACCCTTCCGAACGGGGCAGTCCCTCAATGAAATCCATAGATCCTCCCATACTTGTCATGCCCCCCAAACGGGGTGGGTGACGTGGAACTCGATTTGGGATTAATAAAGCAGATTCCCAACCGGGTCCCACACTTAACTGCATAAAAATCTAAATAAACGACATAATCCAGGAGCCTCTGACACACAGGGCTCCACCCCACAGGACATACAGTATCATACATACATGCACATGCAAATAATCAATTACAATAGACATCATCCACAGTCTAGAAAATCCAATATTAAATAGGTTTACATAATTTCTCAAATTCCTTACATTTGTTCAAGAGGATAAACTCAATCCTCACTTGATCCAACAGTAGCAACTTCAGCTACCCTGCACCGCTCCTCGAGTCTCCTGGGAGGGGTTTAACATTTAAATATAAAACGTGAGCGAAAGGCCCAGTAGGATATAATTTGAAATATTTAAAATAAATGAGCGCATGAATGAATAATTGAATACATCAATAAAATAAGACATTCAGTCCCGACAGAACAGCCGGAACCTCACATCCTTTTTCTCAAAGGAAACATAACTGAAAATAACCATATTACAGGCTTCAGCAAGTAATTAGTACAAATTACTTACCTAACCAAGTGCCTCGCCTACCCAGACCGGTTTCGGGTTCTGCCCCCGAGGATGCACTCTCCGCATCCTATCTAGGCTTACAGCAATAGACTCTATTACCAGTTCACAAGATCTCTTTGCTTAAGAAATCATTTATTAAACATTTTGAAATCGTTAATACGACCCCACGAACTACTCAAGCCGCGGGCCCCATGACTGGACAAACCATGAGGTTCCATGACTAAACAAGCCATGGTTTTCAAAGCATTTTCTTTCACAAATCAATCCCTTTCTTTAAAACATTTTCAAGGCCAAAA
>NW_010365449.1:78899-94589 GCF_000414095.1 Morus notabilis
GGTCGACCGGTGATAGAGCAGTGCAACACTACCGGTCGACCGATAGTGTGCACACTGGTCGACCGGACAGGTCGACCGGTCAGCCTGCAATCAGGTCGACCGGTGGAATCGACTGCGCGAGAGAAGCTCGCGGAAATCAGTCCAAAAACCTGCAAATCCAGTCCCAAATCCAAATATTTCAAAGGGAAACCACTAGATCCGGGTTCTAGGTCCTAAAATAAGTCCAAAGAACCCAAGATCTCCAATTTCTACTCTAGTTTTACTCAAAATCATAAAAATCCGTTTTGAACCAAAAATAAGTTTTGAAATCCGAAAAACATAGATTCAAGAGAGGTTCTTTCAGTAATCTTACCTCGAATCCTTCTCTTGACGTTGAAAACTCTTTGAAATCACTCTTGGTTCGAATCCGGTTTTGATTTGAGACACAAATGGGAGAGAGAGAGGGAGAGAGAGCACGAAAGTGAGAGAGAGAGAGAGAGAGAAATGCACGGGAAAGAAAAAGAAAAGGAAGGAAAAGAAAGGAAAAAGAAAAAGAAAAGAAAAGAAAAGAAAAATAAAAGAAAGTGACATGTGTAAAATATAACAGTCCAGAAATGCGCCCATACACACTTCTGGATTAAATAAATTACTGTGAATAATTTAAATACCTTGGAATTATTTAAACTCAATTAAAATCAGATTAGGCACACTAATAATCTCAATTACCTTAATTAATCTCAATTAATTCTTCAGGGTGTTACAATACTAGAGCTGGCACTTGTAATGGCTGTAGGAGGCCACTAGGTGCCAACGTAGAAGCCTTGCAACGTTGACACACCTCACACGCTGCTACGTAGGTGGCCACATCTTTTTTCATGCCTAACCAATACCAATCGGCGGCTAACTGTCGATAAGTCTTCAGTTCCCTGAAATGCCCACCCAATACGCCACTGTGATAAGAACGCAAAAGCTGTTGTACCACCGGGGCATTTGCGGCCACCACCATTTGACCCCGAAAGAACAGACGCCTCTGCCGGATTGAATACCCTGGATGTGCTGTAGTATCCTGTTGTAAATCTGACCAAACCTTGGCCAACCGTTTATCCTGTAAAACTGCTGATGAATGACCTCCGAGCTGATAAAAAAAGTCGCCACCAACACACTTAAAGCATCTGTGCACGATTTTCTACTCCCGGCCGATATTGAATCTCGAAATCATATCCCAACAGTTTAAGTAACCATTTCTGGTGCTCCACATTCACCATACGCTACTCTAGCAGG
This sequence comes from Morus notabilis, assembly GCF_000414095.1. NCBI lineage: Eukaryota > Viridiplantae > Streptophyta > Magnoliopsida > Rosales > Moraceae > Morus > Morus notabilis. The sequence continues at coordinate 80,160 of NW_010365449.1, forward strand.
TATTTAAGGATGTGCTGGTCGGTCTGAATGACAAAATGGCGCCCAAGTAGGTAAGGCCGCCATTTTTGGATGGCTAATACGATGGCCGTTAACTCTCGCTCGTAGACAGATTTACTATGAGCTTGAGCGGATAAAACTTGGCTGAAATATACTATTGGCCTCTGTTCTTGCATCAACACAGCCCCTACTCCAAACCCAGAGGCATCCGACTCGAGCACAAACGGCTTGCTAAAGTCCGACAAGGCTAACACTGGCACCTGTGTCATAGCCTGTTTGAGCTGGTCAAAGCTTATGCTGCCACGGCATCCCATCGGAATCCATCCTTCCGAAGCAAGGTAGTGAGAGGCCCTGCAATTTGACTGTACCCCGTCACAAATTTTCTGTAGTAACCGGTTAGTCCCAAAAAACCCCATAATTCCCGCAGATTGGCAGGTGGCGGTTATTGCAACATAGCCAAACTTTTAGCCGGATCCGCATAAACCCCTTGGTCGGACATAATATGCCCTAAATATTCTATGGAACGTTGACTAAAGCTACATTTCTTTGCATTGGCATACAGTTGATGCCGCCGTAACTCCTTCAATACTTGTGCGAGATGGCACTCATGTTCCTCCTCTGAATGGCTGTAAATGAGTATATCGTCAAAAAATACCAGCATAAATCTGTGAAGGAAAGCTCGTAAGACTTCATTCATAAGTGATTGAAAAGTCCCCGGAACATTCGTTAAGCCGAAAGGTATTACGAGAAACTCGTAATGGCCCTCATGAGTGCGAAATACTATCTTCGAAACATCTTCTGGACGCACTTGTATCTAGTGGTATCCCGACTTGAGGTCAATTTTGGAAAAAATTGTCGCCCTATGAAGTTCGTCAAAGAGTTCCTCTATTACGGGAATCGGGAAACGATCGGGTACCATTTCCTTATTCAATACGCGGTAGTCCACACAAAATCACCAACTACCATCTTTTTTCTTGACTAATAGTACCGGGCTGGAATTTGCACTTACACTAGTTTGTATAATGCCCGCTGCCATCATTTCCCCCACCAACCGCTCAATCTCAGTTTTCTGGATGTGCGGATAGCGGTACAGCCGTACGTTGATCGGTGATCTACCCTCCTTGAGTATGATGGCATGATCCTTTGCTCTTGTAGGAGGCAAGCCCGCTGGACACTCAAACATCGATGCATACTTATTCAACACTGATTTCACCCCCAGTTGTAATTCCTCCCCCCGTCCACTCGAAGCCACCAGCAAATTGCCCAGCTCCACCTAAATTCCTAGACCCTCATGCCTAAGAGCTCGCATCAAATCTTTGAGAGTAACCTTGAGCTCCTTTGCTTCCATCAATGGCATAGAAGTGGTCTCTTTTGATGTCTTGCCTTGCATAGTATTCTTGCTTTCATTCCTTTGATTATATAACAATTAAGTTCTATTGTTGGATTATCCAGAGTTTGGAAACTGTGATCACTGTTTTGCTTTTGATCAATTCAATTAAGCAAATCTTTAATTGGCCAGTGAGAATAAGCATTTAGTTACACTGTTAAATTGGAGCTTACTCAATAGGCTAATCTAATAAGTTGGACGTAATAATTTGAACGCAAGTACATCACCGTAATTTAATTGTGTCTTTAACCGCTCCTTTGATTTTAATCATGATTAGATAATTTGGAGACACTAGAAGTTGAAAAAAAAAATTGCATAGTTCATTTCAATCTGTTCCCGTATTTATCTCTTTTAGAGCATCTTTAATGTAACCTGAATTAGTGTACCAAAGCTAAATTTTAGTATTTCAGTATGAAAATTATTCTCCAATAATTTTTTTTTATACTAAATTTGTCATATGCTATACTACCGCCAAGTAAAACATATGACAAATTTAACATTTGATTGCTATTACTCAATATGCTTACTTTTTCATTTAATCATTACAACATTTACATTTCTAAAATATTTTAAAATTAAAAGTTTACTTTACAACTTCGAAAGCATAATGATTATGGCAAAAAATAAATATAACATTTAAGAGCATCTTCAATACAATGTTATAATTAGAGCATCTCCATGCAATTCTATAATTGATGTGCCAATTGTAAATTTAACATTTGAGTGTAAAAAATACTCTCCAATGCAATGCTATTTGTTGTGCCAAATTTCTCATATGCTATACTTTGTGGTAAATTTCCCATATGACATATGAGAAATTTGACATTTGATTACTATTAGTTCAAATGTTTACTTTTTTAATGTTAAAAATTTTTGTTGGTGCTGTGCTATTATTAATAAGTTGCTGTGACCAGAAACATCTAGATGTTTGGTAAATATTTTCACAAAACTGCTGTGAATACAAGAAGTAAAAATTTAGGTGTTTGGTAAATTGTGTATAAAATTGTTGTGGAGATGTATAATGATGAAAGTAGATATACTTTAGCACATATTTATAGTTAGTTTTATTTCTATTTTTATGGTCAATATTCAAAATATAAAAAATATAATTTTAATTTTATTACTTAAAATATTTTTTTTAAAAATAAATTACTTTTATTGATAGGAAAAAATTATCATCTACTAAATATCTTATTTATTGTTGTTATTTTAAACACTTTGATAATTATTAGAAATATTTGACTAAAATTTAATAGTATACTTATTAAAGATTTTCAATTTTAAATAACTATTTAAAAACATATATATATTTTTTAATTTGGCATGAAAAAAGTGAAAGAGGTAGATTGAGAATTACGTTTTATTATTAAGGTTATCTTTGTAAATTTAAACAATAACAGCAGAAGTTACTGTGAAAAAAGTAATTCATGATTTGCTTCTTAAATTCTGTTGTTTAACAACAGTTTTTAGAAGCCACTAGACAAAAGCAAGAATAACCAAACACCATAATCTGCTTTAGCTTCTTTAAAAAAGCTAAAAGCATCATCTGAAAGTAATGTCAAATGGGCCCTATGTTGCTTTCATATTTTTTATACTAATATGCCACCGACATTAACATTTACATTAGAGATGGTTTTAATTTAAAGGTGGTTGGAGCGAAGAGAAAACTTATGAAATTAAGTTAGGAGCCAACTAATTATTAATGATCAAAATGGTAGTGAAGAATTACATATTAAGGTGAAAAGAAAAATTAAACAATGAGCGTTGTCAAAAGGAGACTTTTTCTCATTCACATTTCCTTTTTAGCTTGCTTGAAGAGCACTCTACATACACTGCAAGAATTTCGGTTTTTGGTAGCAAAAAAATCAAACTTCTTGTAGTGATAGACTTTTGCAGGATACCAAATCTTAAGACATTTCAAAACGAGATATTTACTCAAAGAGATCCAACTTTATATAGCATTTCACGGACATATTACTTTGAGAATCTCATTTTGCCATACCCATTTTACTACTATTCTCTGAAAAAGAAATTGTGTCAAAATGGCCAATTCTGTAATTATGTTCCTTATAATCCCTTTTAACTTTAGTATGGCGTTGGCATGCATATAGAAAAAGTTGTAGTTGAAGAGAAGAAGAAATTGTACCATTAGGGAGAGTGACAATATAACAGGGAAAAGTAGGTCGCATTTAGCATATCCAACTAGAGCTTCTTATATTCCCTTTTCCATACATATTAATCTATATCGATACTACATTAGCATAGGAGAATAAAGTTTGTTCTTTAGCGCCAACAATTCGCTCCTTTTCTTTCGTCTACTTTTTCTCTTTTTGTGTACTATTTTTTTTTTTTTTTGGATGTTTTGGGCAAAAATATGAGGCAATTTCTATTTTTCGATAGTTAAATTTGAGATTAACCATTGCTTTAAAAGATCTCTCACGCACTGAGCGCCCTTTTTAACTAGTATATAACTAAAAACAACTATCCTTGCTCTAACAATGCATGCAATTTAACAGGTCTAATGGCATCATTAAGTAGAAATGTACAATATTTGAAAGAATTATATAATATTTATGTTGTAGAACTATGTGATTTTAGCATCTAGCTTGTAATTTTGCTCATGAAATTTTTGTATTTTTTATAATTTATAATGGGATTTGAATGCGGGATAAGGGGGTGACAATTTAATTGGGATGTCTTAAGATTTTTTTTTGATGTTTTAACCACCATTCCTTAAAAAAAAAAAAATCTTTAAAACAATTACAGGCCATGAAATCAGTGTCTCTCCCTTCTCATCGATTTGATTGACAACTTCGTTTCTTGATCAGTATTTTACTAAACGTTTGGTTCATGTATTCAGAACCATAATTTAGAATCATTCTCGGTTTACGTGTATTTTTTTAAGAGAAAATACTATAACGAGCCACGAACCATGGCACGAATCCTTACTCCAAATGCATCTTAAGTCTTCTTTAATTGCATTCTTGCTTTTTTCCAATGTATTTGATTGGAAACGTAATATTTAAAAGAAAAAAAAAATTATCTGCATAGATAGTCATTGAACTTTCTACACTTGCATGCCTGTAAAGAACATATAAAGTAATGATTAATTAATCCATTATATTTTATAATTTCTTTTTTTGAAAAGAGGAAAGGTTCGTTATTGTAGAAGTTATAGGCTTGATTTTTTTTTTCTTTTATTTTGCTTGTAGGAATTTAGTACTGGTGCAAAGGATATGTGTCTAGGTTCTTAGAAGCGACGTCTAAAACAAACATTGTATTGGTACTTGATTGGAACATTTGGAAGAACGTGGCTTTGACTTTTTGAATTGTAGTTTGTCTTTCGCTATGGCAATGACGACTATGTGTCGAGACTTATATCACTAAATATTTCTAAATTTGTACGACTTCTTCAACTAAAACATGTCATCTGGCGGGGTCGTCATTGTGTTTGAGATTATGAGAAAGAAGGCGCCAAATTGAAGCAAAATCATATGATTTGTTCCTCGGTAGATTTTTATTTTTTTCCTTGGAAAATGGATCAAGATCAACCCAAAAGTTTTTATTAATATAATACAATGAACTGTACACAGAGTCGTTCCGAAATGCAATGTAGTATAGAATGGTGTTATCTAGTTTTCAATATTTCCTAGGTATCCAAAACCCAAGACATAACTTGATTGGTCATTGAAAATTGAAATAAAAAAAGAGTACAAAAATATGAAACAGTTGGGAACCATAAGATGTTTCTTGCCATGCAAGCGGACAAAACTTGGTAAGAGACAAAGAGAGTTGCAACGTGGAAAATATACAGTAATTTGGTCATTCAAAAGTGAAATAATTCCAATGAATCCATAGAGTGGTTACTAGCCGGTCCTCCTTCAAATTAGATCAACCTTTTAGGGCATATTTAGAAAGTATATTTAAACCACGATTCTTGATTTTGACGTTTGAAATTCAATTTTTTTATGAGAGAAAAAAATTATAACAGAATCAATGATTTCAATTTGAGTAAACGAAACAAATAAGCCCTTAATTATTTTATTTGGCATCGTCTTTTCTTCGTACTTGATGTTTCGTGTAATAATAAATACCACTTAGAAGAATGGATACCTATAATACGTTTGTTTGAACGGTTTCTTTCTACTTGCAATGTTAACACCTATCAACTACTCCACAATACAAAACTTGATGAATACTACTTGAATATTCGTTCCAATAAGAGACCAATTCTTCCTTTACATTTGAAAATGACGATTTGCGTACAAAATATTCTCCTGATCATAATTCACATAAAGACTTGTAATCAAGGCAGCGCCAAAATAAGTACCTAATGGAAGAGAAAATAATACCAATTGCCCTTCCTTGTTATCACTGAGTTCTTGATGTCTAACTAAATAAATATGCAATCTTAAAACAACTAAGTATATATATCGGAATTCCGAATAAACTTTACCAATAAGGAATTTTAGCTTCAAGAGTATATATAACTACATGAGCCAAATTTTCAGGGCATTATTAAAGGCATACCCTTCCAATTCAAACACCTTCCTAGAACTCAGATGCTAGCTAATTAAAAATGAAGGTTCTAATTTAAAGCCACAAATTATACCCTTAACAATAAGTAAATTAAAGAGGATAAGAAAAGCTAGACAAGAAGGATTTACACTGTAAGATAACTCAAACTGACCACTTCTATGTTGAAAGTTCTCTTCTAGAGGCAAAACTAGTGAAACATAAGTTATTAATCTATGAGTAGTTGAATACCAAGTCTTTTGAGGAGAAAAAACAATCCAAGTCCTTTATCCAATTCATGCAACAGGATAGACTAGTTCAGAGACTTCCATCTATAAATAGATCACAATTTCTAAGCAATATTTCCCAACCATAATCACTCAAGTAACATTAGCAGAAGTACTCATAGAGATCTATAACATATATACTAAAATATCAAACATAATGAAAGGTGTTAACATCCTTTTAACACTTTCTGTCTTGGGTTTGGCAACTTTCATTGCCTCTGCCTATGACCCAGGCCCTTTGCAGGACTTCTGTGTAGCAATAGATGATCCTAACAAGGCTTGTAAGTATACACAGTTTTCCTTTATTTCCTTACTATTTTTCCTTATTTTTTTACCACCTTTTAGTAAATTATGTTCTTTATCTTATAAGTGTTGAAAGTAAATAGAAACTAACAAAAATTTCATTTTGAGCAGTGTTTGTGAATGGGAAATTCTGCAAGGATCCAAAGTATGCCAAGGCTGAGGATTTCTTCGCTTCTGGGCTTAACATTGCTGGGGATACTACCCATAAAATTGGGTCCAATGTCACTAATGTTAATGTGGACAAAATTGCTGGCCTCAACACTCTTGGGGTATCATTGGTTCGCATTGACTTTGCACCATATGGCGAAAACCCGCCTCACACTCACCCTCGTGCCACCGAAATCCTCGTTGTCGTGGAGGGACAACTCAGCGTCGGGTTTGTAACGTCAAACCAAGACGGGAACCGTCTGTTCACAAAGGTTCTAAACAAGGGAGATGTGTTTGTCTTTCCAATTGGTTTGATTCACTTCCAGTTCAATCCAGGAAAGGTCCCAGCAGTTGCCTTCGCGGGTCTCGGCAGCCAAAATCCAGGGACCATAACAATTGCAAACGCAGTGTTTGGATCTAATCCTGCCATCAACCCTGAGATCCTAGCCAAGGCCTTCCAACTTGACCAGAAAATAGTTGAGCAGCTTCAGAAGAAATTCTGGGTAGCCAATTAGGGAGACCAAGAAACAACCATATAATAAAATTACTAGAATATGTTATGTGTTATGTAATAAATAGAATGGTCATGTGTCTATGCGCCATTCTCTCATTTCAGTTTATTATGACTGAGTTGCTGAGAGCATTGTCTCCGTACTTTGTACTGTACCTATAGATTTACGTGTGTTTTACAAATTCAATAAAGCTTTACTTTAGAAACTCTTGAAGTGTCTTTTAAGGAAAATGGAATAAAATGGTCATGGAATATAGCAATCTCACATGCATCGAAAAGAGAAAAAAACCGAGACCACTTGATGAAAACACTTGAAACAATTAGTATGATATAACCATTTGATCACAAATTTATGCCATAAAATCTGTCTCTCCTACTTCGTTTAATATTCTTTATTAGCACTGCCGTTTTATTCTAACGTAAAGAAGGCTGGTGTGCTTTTGTTTATTTATCTGCATTTAAAGAATTTTCCTTTGCCCTCTTGATATATGTTCAATTACTTCTCACTGACTCGTTGCCTCGTCCAATTTTTCTTTTTTAATCTTGGGTCGGGGATTTAGACTCTATATCTATGGTAGATTCAGATTTAGAATTATAAAGTTAATTTGATGTTGAATTACAGGCTATGCCGGTAATGCTTCCAATTTCTTCTTTTGCATTCTTAGAAAACTTTTTTTTTAATTGTTTTTCTCTTTTTCTTCTTGCAAAAAAAAAAAAAAAAAAAAAAAAAAAAAAAAAAGGTCAAAAAAAAGTTCCTAGTAAGACCATCTCAAATGCAAATACAAATGCTAATTGTATATTTGCAACCATTTTTTTTTTTTTCAAGTTCAATGAGTACCTCTCTCGTTTGTTAGAACTGATCAAGTTAATAAAAAAGGAGATGAATCCTTCATCAAAAGAGTTAAGTTCCAAGGTAGGAACTATCAATTAAAAGTTCTAACAACAAGAGATTATCACGATGTAAGATGTTCCATTTTGAAAAATATTTTCAATTTTTATTTTGATGTTCAAACTTTTAAACAATATTTGATATAACTTATAAGACCGTTGCTTTAATTATTTGAATAGAGGCTTTAGGATTGTTTTTCGCAAAAGCAATTATGTCACTCGAGACTTTTTATGTGATGCTTGACTTTCGTAGCGTTAATGTGGAAGCGCTGAAAACTATTTACCTAGCAAGTTTTCTTAATTTTACCACTTCCTCAACTAAGTAAACATGTCATCCTAGGGTGTCGTTTTGTGTGCGTGCGAATAGTTCACAGTCCAATGCTTTTTAAAGAAGGCGTCAAAATGACAACAGATTATAAACGACGGAGTGGTTACGTCATTTGTTTCAAGAATAGAATCATAGATAGAAATATGCCTACGACCACCAGGTCAATAGGGATGAGATAGGGTGCGGTGGAACTTGGGTTTGAGAGAACACGAGTTTAATCCTGTATTTGTATATACCAAAAAATAAACATAGAAATCTGACAAAACGGCACTAGAACGACGATAAATAACAACATCAACAAGAAAACGATATCAACCTAAAATGATATCATTTAGGAAAAAGACAATAACATATAAAGCCATCTAAGTAAATAATACAAGAGTTAAACAATATCAACCTAAAAAACAGCATACACAAGTAAATGAAATCACCCGAAGAAACAACAACAATACAAAAAGGAATCATTTCAGTAAACGACACAACTAAATAACTAAAATATTGATCATTCAAAGGTGTCAAAAACATGATGTTTGGTTCACGGATTCAGAATCATGAGTCAGAACTATTATCGGTTTATGTGTGTTTTTTGCGAGAAAAAAATACTGTAGCGAACTACGAATCATTATTCAAACCATGACATGAATCCTCATACCAAACACCCTAGAAAATGACAACACAGTAAGCAACGACAACACTAAAAACTGCTTTGTTTAAGTTAGCGACAACTCGAAAATGAAATCATGAAAACAACACACTTTTATAAAAAAAATCAACAGCAAAAAATAAAACGACAATTATATATATAAGACGACATGAAAGCAACAATAAAATTGAAACGACAAAAGCTAGAAAAGCAAAATAAACTAAACGACACATAACTGAAAACGAAACTATCTAAAGTAAGCACATCAAGTTCCAAAGAACGCGTCATTCTGAGAAAAAGCCAATACATGAAAACGGACCCTTATCCACGACATGAAATCAAAATAATAATAAAAAAACAAAAATGATTGTAAAACGACATCAACATAAGAAATGAGTCAAATGACAACAACATAAAAAGCGGCATCATTTGTGAAACGACAAAAATATGAACAATAAAATTATAATTAAAAACGTTAGGGGGAAAAAAAAAAGAATGGAAAACAACAACTTCAAGTGACAGAAGATACAATACGACAACAATAATGTGGGAAAAAGACGAATAGATCAAAAAGACGTGAAAGGAAATAAAGACACTGTAAGATAGATATTAAAAAAAAAAAGAAAAAGACTAGTTCCAATTTGAAAATTTCCTTCCAGAGGAAAAACTTGTGGGAACTAAAATAAAGACTAGTTCCAATCTGTATGAGTAGTTGACCACTTGATACATTAATAACAAGATAGCTACTGAATCAAAATCTACCAAGTCTTTTCTGAATTAGAAAACACAAACCAAGTCTTTCATCCATTTCATGAAGTAAGATAGACTACTTCAGACACTCCCATCTATAAATAGATCTAGCAATATATTATAGCAGATATAACTCGAGAGATATCTAGCAATAGCATATACAAATAAATATATATATAGCAACCATGAAAGGTGTTCATTTCCTTCTCATAGCAGCTGTTTTGGCTTTGGCAACCTCCATTGCCTCTGCTTATGATCCAAGCCCTCTGCAAGACTTTTGCGTAGCAACAGACGATCCCAACAAGGATTGTAAGTCTACATTTTTTTTTCCCATTAATTCCCTCACTGTTACCAATTTTTATTCCTCAATAATTTTTCACCATGTTTTACAGTGGTATGGCAAATTGATACTGACGAAAATTTATTTCCTTTTGAGCAGTCTTTGTGAATGGGAAATTCTGCAAGGATCCAAAGCATGTCAAGGCTAAGGACTTCTTCACTTCTGGGCTCAACATTGCTGGAAACACTAGTAACCCAGTTGGTTCCGCCGTAACTACTGTAAACGTGGACAAAATTCGAGGACTTAACACTCTTGGGATTTCATTGGTTCGCATTGACTATGCACCATACGGAGAAAACCCGCCTCACATTCACCCTCGCGGCTCCGAAATCCTTGTCGTCGTGGAGGGGACACTCCACGTCGGTTTCGTGTCGTCTAACCAAGACGGAAACCGCCTATTCACCAAGGTTCTAAACAAGGGAGATGTGTTTGTGTTTCCTATTGGCTTGATTCACTTCCAGTTCAACCCGGAACATAAGCCAGCAGTGGCCTTTGCTGGTCTCAGCAGCCAAAACGCAGGAGTTATTACAATTGCAAACTCAGTGTTCGGATCGAATCCATCCATCAAAGCTGATGTCCTCACCAGGGCCTTCCAACTGGACAAGAATGTTGTTAAATATCTTCAGAAGCAGTTCTGGTATGACAACAACTAGCTAGAGAAACTACAATTAAACAAGCCATGAATCTAGGATCTTTTGTGTTATGTAATAAATAGAATGGTTATGTGCTGTGCACCATTCGATCTCATTTAATTTTATGATTGATTTACTGTTGTTGGATTGTTGAGAGAAACTCGTTTAGTTTTTGTACTTTCTAAGTAGCAATAAATTTACTGTTTGTTTTGCAAATTAAATAAAAGGCAACTATTTTGTTGCATTCCGTTTAAGGAGTATGTTGGCTGCTTTCCACACAAATGAAAATGGACATGAGTTGCTAATCACACTTACCAAAAGAGAAAAAAACAGAGATCAAAGTATGAAACCAAACCATCGTTATTGGCCATTAATTAATGTGTCCACCAATTTTCTTATCTGTTATAAAAAATAAAAATAAAAAAGAAGAATAAATAATTAAAAAAAGAATAAATATCCCGTTAAATTGGGGAAAGAAAGGGAGAGAGCGAGAGAGAGAATATCCGATATGTGCAGGCTACCAGCAAATTGTTTAGCTGCTACAAAAGTACTGATTAAAATGTTGTCTTCGTAATTAACTTCGAAATTTTCTTTTTTCCATTAATTAATAAAGATTGTAGGTCCTTTCTCATTGGTGCTGATACCTGGAATGTAAAAGAAAGCAACCGACTAATAATTTAATGATAAGAAAAGAAAAGAAAGGAAAGCTTCAATAGGTTGAAAGGAACTATGATAATGAGGCCAGTTCCTTTTTAAAAGTTTCTTTCTAGGCAAAATTAGTGAAACTTTAAATATTATATCCATAGCTTCTGTATGCGTCAGGAGGGTACGTGTCTAGATGAACTTTGGTCAATATGTTTGTTCGTCATTATTATTAATAACTAGAAGAACAAAGAAGATAAGTCTCGAATCATACTTTTATTTGCCAATTTACCGGATATAGTTAATATCAAATTAATTAAATTACCGAAGTATAAATTAGAGAATGAAGTCAGAGAATTTTATGTGATTCGGTAAAAATTTACATTCACAATATCACCCTCAGACATTAAATAATACACTAATTAATTTCGATTACAATCACCAATAGACTTATACAACCTAAATACTCTCTCATAATTGCTGCATAGGTATTGTAACAATTAACTGGTCTAGATGAACTTTGGTCAATATGCTTGTTCATCATTATTATTAATAACTAGAAGAACAAAGAAGACAAGTTTCGAATCATACTTTTACTTGCCAATTTACTGGATATAGTTAATATCAAATTAATTAAATTACCGAAAGTATAAATTAAAGAATGAATGCAGAGAATTTTTATGTGATTCGGTAAAAATTTACATTCACGGGATCACGCTCAAACATTAAATAATGCACTAATTAATTTCGATTACAATCATCAATAGACTTATACAATCTAAATACTCCCTCTCATAATTGCCGCGTAGGTCTTCTAACAATTAGCTGGACCTCTTCAACAAGCATCACTCGTCTTCAAACTCTACATGATGAAATTCCTTCACCTAGTAGATCGCTCTCTTCCAAAACTCTAAATACTTCTTCTGAAAAACGATGATTGGTTGACCTCCCTTCAACATTGTAGATCATCTTTCTCTTGAAGACGACAAATTTTTCTCCAGAAGAATGTCATTTTCTTCTCCTAAAGAACATAGTAAAAAAGTCTCACCGCACTTTATCTCCAAGATTTCAACCTTCTTATCCTTATATTTTTCTTAAAATTGAATCTGAATCTGTCATGCTTCCACACATCTTCTTCTCAATTTTCAAATCGATCCAATCTTAAATCCCAGAAGATAAATAATAACTTGAGTATTACCACAAGATGCCAACACTAAAATACATAACAAAGTCTTTTATGTACAAATTATAAAGTACATCTTGTTTGAGAGTAGAAAACCAAGCCTTCGTCCGCTTCCTGAAGTAACAAAGACTAGTAATTAAGAGAATGCAGTATCCACCTATAAATAGCGATGTCAAATCTGTAAATATTTCTCAAGTATTCTTGAACTAACTAACCTCAATAGTGACTAGTGAGTAATTATCATGACTCCCAACAAATGTTTGTGCAATACAGGAATTATCCTCCCTAGTTCCCTAGGAGGTCAATTTGAAAAATGACATTTTTGGAGAGACAAAAACAAAATAATAAAAAAAGACAATCATCTATAACCGCGTCCACAATAATCTTGAAACCATCACTAGTTTTAAAAACGACACTAATTCATAAAAGCAGCAAAAGAAACGCCATCCTGAAAAATGATATTAGCCTCATGGCAAACGAATGCCTATCGGGAAACGATAAGAACATGAAAAACGACATCAATCAAAATAAAGACACCAAAACAAAAATGACAATCATTTAAAAAAATAAAAAAGGCTAAAAAATGGAGAAAATTACATATTCTACCTCTTTAAGTACCTGAATCACTAAAAGTACTCATTTTAAAAAACTCTACCCCTTAACTAATTTTAGTCTAAATGGTAGAAATATATGAGCTAATGTTAGATGTAAAAATAAAAGGGCTTCATTTCAAAGGGTATTTTTAAAAATTACTCTGAGAAGTACTGATATTAGCGTCATGGAAAAGGAATCCCCATCAGAAAACGACAAGAATATGAAAAACGACATCAATCAAAATAGCAGCAAAACAAAAACGACAGTCATTTGAAAAATAAGGAAAACGACCGAAATCATCTAAAACGATATTACGTACCTTGAAAACGACAAAAAGATACATCAACCTAAAAACAAATTAAAGTAACTAAACCTGATCCTGCCAAACCAATACATATTCTGGATTATAGTAAGCTCTAGCTTCGACTAAGGAGACGTTTGGTTCATGGATTAGAATCATGAGATTAAAACCATTTTCGATTTACGTGTATTTTTTGTGAGAAGAAACACTGTAGTGAACCATGAACCATGATTCGAATCCCCCAACCAAACAACCCCTAACTACGAAATGAAACACCAACCACTTTCTACTAATAATTGTAATTAAGAGGGGAAAATTAAAATAGTCGATATTATCCAAAGCAAAAACAAATAATTCGGCCTTTTATACAAATAGAAATTTGACTGCAGTATTGGCAAGAGGCCTGTCGGAGTTAGGGTAGAAATTGAAAAGATTTAATACCACAGAAATAGAAAATAGACCACTAGAAAAATCGCTGAGCTATTGTACGTTGATACAGTTTTCATAAACTAGAAAACAGAAGCGCATAGCGGAGACACTTAAGAATGAAGAAGATTAGTAATATTGTTGATTTTGTTTTGGCATTTGCTCTCTTGCCAGTGCCTACGACCCCAGCCCTGTGCAGGACTTGTGCTTAGGAGTCAATGAGCCCCAAAGTGGTCGTACGTATTTCAATAACATAATTTTAAATTTTTCACTAAGATTTTGCAACAATCAATAGAAACGTATATCGTAATGCTTAAATTAAATTTTTTATGCGTAAAAGTTTTAGGTATCAATCTAGTTGTGATGTGTTAAGTTTCTCTGACATAAGTTGATAGATTATATATATTGTAAATTTGTAATGGTTGTGACAGTATTAAGTAGAACATTTTTCTTTTAAAAAAAAAATTCTGAAATTAAGCAGTGTTTGTGAGAGGAAAATTCTGCAAGGACCCGAATAGTGTCGAGTCAAAGGATTTCTTTGCATCACAGACAACGA
>NW_010365449.1:94618-96853 GCF_000414095.1 Morus notabilis
GAGCGGTACAACGTAACCGGCTTGAACGTACGTAGACACATTCCCGGGGCTCCACACTCTTGGCGTGTCTCTGGCTCGCTTTGACTATGCGCCTTACGGTGTGCCAGTGAAATCCTTCTTGTTGCAAAGGGAAAACCATACGTGGGTTTTGTACATTATTCAAATTACCAACAAAGAAATCGCCTCTACTGGAAGGTTCTGAATAGAGGAGATGTGTTTGTGTTCCCAATGGGTCTCCCTCACTTCCAAATGAATATAGGAAGACTCTGGCGGTTGCCTACGGTGTATTCAACAGCGAAGAGCCCGGAGAAGTTGCAATTCCGGACTCTTTGTTTGGGTCGAATCCTAGATATATAGAATAATGCTTACGTACGACTAAGTTTGTAAGCTAAACAAACAGAATAGTCCTATATATAACTATATCTATGACGCATGTATTTTCTTTGTTGCTTTGTGAAGTTTTCAATCCCAACTATAAATATAGTTGTTGCAGGATAAAACACCGAACCCAAAATTAGACTCTGAATGGGGCCCCCAAACCATAAAGAATAACATTAAATGATCAAGTACAACTCAATCCTAAAAATCACGTCAAAAAATAGCTTTATGAAGAGTCAACTGATACAAGGAGGCATCTATTATAAGTGAGAGGTCGACCGTTGTGAGAAGGGAACATGAGGTCGACTGCATTTAAAGGCAATAGTGAAGAGGATGAGAAAAGCATCTACGGAGTTGAGACTACGTAAAGATAATGATCTGAAGGATTCTTTCCAAGATTTACCACTTGTAATTTAAATAAATGAAATTCAAATAGGAAAACCGGCCTAATTGATTGTAATATCTATCTTTTGAGAAATTATCCCAAAGATAAGAGAAATATTCCAAATTTGAATAGGAAAACAAGTAGGGGTGGTGACCTAAGATATAAATAAGGGATTATAGGTCAAAAAATCCTTAAGTCTCATTCTGAATATTAGACCGTATATTCTCTTCAAAAGTAGTTAAATTTTTCTCCTCCTCGTAGTGGACGTAACTCTCGAATTGAGGATGAACTATTATAAATTTTGTGTGTTCTTACTTTAATCATTAAATTCACGTTAACTGACAAAAAATTTATTATTATTTTATTAACAAATTTTCACCGTCAACAATAGCCATATCCAACCTGCAAGATTTCACAACTCTCACTCAACCAACGAGCAAATCCATAGCATTATATCATAATTAGTTAGTTTATATACTAGTCAAAATGCGCGCTGTGCGCGTGTGATATTTTTTAGAACAATAATTATACAAATTTTTGAAAAAAAAAAAAAAAAAGAGAAAGAAGAAAGAAATAAAGATAAAAACAGGAAAACATAAAAGCAAAAGATAAGGAAAAAAAAAAAAGCTCCGTGCTAAATGTTTCTGGCACATTTAGTCACGCGGGAAGCACAATCTGGACACGGATTGCATGTGCTTTAGATTTATGTAAAGATCTATCGAGGATTAAGTTTTCACGTTGGCTGTCTTGGCTCTGGCACCCTCGATTGCCTCTGCCCATAACACAAGCCCCAAGACTCTTCACAGCAGAAAATGACCCCTCAAAACGACATCAACTCGAAAACTATTATAAACTCATGACAGCTACATAATCCGAAAATGACAAGACAAAAACATTCAAAAGCAGTCAAAATATAAGAAATGACATCAACATAGGAAAAGACAATACGTCAATGCCCCAAAAGAAATGCATTACGTATGGAAACGACAACAACATGAAAAAACGACATTAATCTAGCAAACGACGCCAAAACAAAAACGACAACAATGTAAAAACAACATCAACCTGAAAAAAAAAAAAAAAAAACTAAAATAATGTGACAATCGATACTAACATAACATACGGCATAACCAGGCACTAATGACGGAAATGATGATATCAAATTGAAGACGATTGTGAACCTTATCTACCCGATAAACGACAAAATAAGATATCAGCTAAAGGAACGACAATAATGTCATAAAAATGGCTGCACTATGCGAAACAACACAAACAAACGATAATATTTAAAACTTAAATGCTAGTAATTTCCCTTCAACTAATTAATAGAACAAAACTAACATCATATTATTTGCATCGAAACTATGATTATTGTGATCAAATTAAACAAATTAAGATGGACTTTTTCTTAACTGCAGGTGTTGTGTTGTCTCTAGCGACAGCACTAAAGCTTTAAGTACTAAACCAAGCGT